>NW_027251110.1:0-66076 GCF_044704955.1 Pristiophorus japonicus
TGAGGCTCCAACACAGATACCTGCTAATTAGAGTACCTGCCCATTATCCCTACTCTCTGTCTCCTACCAATCAGCCAATTTCCTAACCAGGATGGGGGGGGGGGGGGGGGGAGAAGAGTGAGGGGGAAGGGACGGGGGAGAGGGAGGGAGGGGGAGCAGGAGGGGGAAAGGGAGGGAGGAGGATGGGGAAAGGGGGGGGAGGGGAGGGAGGGAGGGAGAGAGGGAGGGGGAGAGAGGAGGGAAATAGGGGAGGGAAATGGGGGAGGGGAGGAGAGGGGAGGGGGAGAGGGGAGGGGGAAAGGGGAGGGGAGAGGGAGGGAGGGGAAGGGGGAGCGAAATGGGGGAATCGAGGTGGGAGGGGGTGGTGGGAGTGGAGGCCGCACTAGTAACAGCATTCTGACAGCATGAGGGGTGGGGAGGGGGAGGGGCACGGGGAGAGGGAGGGGGAGATGGAGGGTGGGGTGGGAGAGGGAGGGGGGGAAAGGGGAGAGGGAGGGGGGGGAGAGGGAGGGGGGGAAGGGGGGGTGGGGGAGGGAGAGGGGGTGGGAGAGGGAGGGGAGGGAGTGGGGTAGGAGAGGGAGAGGGGGTGGCAGAGGGAGGGGAGGGAGGGGGTGGGAGAGGGAGGGGAAGTGGGGGGGAGGGATCGAGGGGGACTTGGTTGAGGGAGGGGGGTGGGAGAGGGAGGGGGAAGGGGGAAGGGAGGGGGGGATGGAGTGAGGGGAGGGGGGAGTAGGAGTGGGAGGGGGAGTGGGAGAGGAAGGGGAGGTGGGAGAAGGAAGGAGGATGGGGGGGAATGGAGGATGCGGGGGGGGGGGCGCACGAGCAACAGCATTCTGACAGCAGTACTGAAGGATTAATTGTTACAAACACTGTAATTTTACTGTGTGCTGATTGGCTGCCGTGTTTTTCACCTTACAACAGTGATTCGACTTCAAAAGAAGGGCTTCATGGCTTAAAAGCATTTGGAGCGCCTTGAGGTGATGACAGGCGCTAGAGAAATGCAAGTCTTTCTTTGCGTTTGCCTGGTGAGGTGGGGAGGAGAATCATGTTGGAGATAACAGCAGATATGAGCGAGGTTGACACAGAGCCACAGAACGATATTCCCGCTCACCTGCGTCCAGCAAGGTGGCAGATTGTGCGAGCTGTGACTGGGAAGTGGCCCTGGCCACAGAAACATCAGGCAGTGAGCAGCAGCCCCTCAGCACTGGGTGGGACGGGTCGTCAGTGGGCTGGGTGAAGATTTGGAGTGAAGCCCAGAGAGATTCAGTCACCAACAGGGGCTCCACATGCTGCGCTCAGTGAAAGCTCATTGTTTCTGCGAGCACAGAAAATGTTTTCAATTAAACGGGCTGCAGTTAGCTGATCGCACTGGGAGAGCAGAGAGATCGAAGCCCCCCCCCCCCCCCCCGGCCCTGGGCTCTCCCACACCCAGGGGGCTGGGGTGGGCGGGGATTGGGCAGGGGAATGGGACGGGGGCTGGGGTGGGCGAGGGGGATGGGGCGGAATAACGGGAGAAAATTCTGCACCATTCTGCCAACACAGTCACGAGGGGCTGAATGGAGGTTTGTGCCGTAAATGTCAATGATTCTACCCTGGATCAAGTTGCCCAGAGCTCCAGTTTTCAGTGAAACAGAAACAGAAACAGCCCACTGCTTCGTGCCGGTGTTTATGCTCCACACCAGCCTCCACCCTCCCACCCTCTCACCAGTGTTTATCCAACTTCCCCTTGAATGCATCTCTGCTATTCACCTCGACCCCTCCCTGTGGTAGTGAGTTCCACATTCTCACCACTCTCTGGGTAAAGAAGTTTCTCCTGAATTACCTGTTGGGTTTATTGGCGACGAGCTCATGTTATGTTTTACATTCGACATTATTCAGGCAGACCGTCCGAGCCAGGGTGAGCTGGCCGGGGCCTGCAGTGTTTCACAGATCCATTGGGAGAGCGTTGGGCCAACCTCCTCTCACCCTCCTAATATTCACCCAGCTCCTGACACCATCGGCACCACAGCCCACACAACCATCACCACACATCGTTACAATACGGCACAATATCCCCGTCAACAGGATCCAAAGCAGGGTAACAGCCCCCACCCGCTTTCACCCCATTAACCCCACCCTCCCACCATTACCCCCAGCTCTCCCCATTAACCCCCACCTCCCCATTTCCCCCCCCACCAACATTATCGCCCTCACCATTACACCCCCCCCACCCCATTACCACGCCGTGCCCACCATTACCACCCAACTCCACCCATTGCCTCCCCTGCCCCACCATTATCCCCCCCCACCCCGATCACACACAGCGCCCATCACTCCTGGCTGCGGAAGGTGGGCTGGCTTTGAGCAGTTTTAACCTGTGAGATGTTGTGCGCTGGGAACGGGTCAGGATCTGGTCAACCACACAGCGATTACCCTGACAGCATGTCAAACCACATTTTACAGCACCCGATATTTAGCTTCAGTCACAGAACTGAATAAAACATTGCAAGGACATGTCTAGTCCCATTACAGAGAACCAGAGACATTCACACTCCTTCAACACCAGCTCAATCTGTACACAGCGCTCTTTCCTTCAGCTACATCCCCCGTAAGGTCACTCCGCACTGAGAGAGGCTCGAGGATCCCAACCCACTCTGGCTGTGCCCAAGACTCATCTCCCCAGCTCATTCCCCCCCTCCTCCTCCCCAGCTCGCTCCCTTCCTCCACAACTCATTCACCCCCAGCTCGCGCCCTTCCCTAGCTCCCCTCCCCAGCTCATTCCCCCTCACTCCCCCCTCCCCAGCTCATTCCCCCCCAACTCGCTCCCCACTCCCTCTATCTACCACTCCCCCTGCCTCTCCCTCTACCCGCCCCCCTTCCTCCTGTCCCGCCCTCACCCCTCTCTCCCTCGCCCCCTTTCCCATCTCCCCTCCCTCTCTCTCCCCCCATGCCACACACCATGAATTAGAAGAGGAAACAGTTAATGTGCGAAAGGCTCAGAGCATCGCGAGCAGTCGGACTGTGAAACACTGAGCTCCCCTGGGGATGGGAGGAAGACGAGGGGAGATTAAATGCAAAACAAAGATTTCAAATTTTAGCAAGGGACCCCGCCAGCTCACGGCGTCAGGAACATTAGCACAACAAGGCCTGGAGCCACAGGAATCGCTCCAAGTGACAGTTACCCCTCCCCAGCACACTGCCACGGGGCAAGGCCAACAGCGCCCCCCCCGCCCCCCCCCCCCTCGACACAGACCTTTCCTGGGGGCGCGAGAGCCTCCAAGACCTGGTCACTGGTGGGGGGGGGGGGGGTCCTGATCTTCACATTTCCCCCCTTCGTCTCCTGCTCCCAGCGAACACACACCCGTCACACGAGGCCCCGTCACACGAGGCCCCGTCACACGAGGCCCCGTCACACGAGGCCACTCCAGTTCCACCTGTATCAGGGGACCCGACCCCCGAGACAAACTCGGATATTTTCCATTCATTGCCAAGTCATATTTGACCCTGAAATGAGCTTCTGACCACCTATCCGCAGCATAACTAAGACTTCATATTTCCACCTCTGTAACATCGCCCATCTCCACCCCTGCCTCAGCTCATCCGCTGTTTGATACCCTTATCCGTGCCTTTGTTACCTCTAGACCTGACTATTCCAATGCACTCCTGTCTGGTCTCCCACATTCTACCCTACGTGAACTGGAGGTGATCCAAAACTCGGCTGCCCATGTCCTAACTCGCACCAAGCCCCGCTCACCCATCACCCCCTGTGCTCTCTGACCGACATTGGCTCCCGGTTAAGCAACGCCTCGATTTCAAAATTCTCATCCTTATTTTCAAATGCCTCCATTGCCTCGCCCCTCCCTATTTATCGTATAACACTCCTGTGAAGTGCCTTGGGACGTTTCACTACGTTAAAGGCGCTGTATAAGTTGTTGAGTGATGCACCAGACTGTCGCTTACCTTCCCGAAGTTCCTCACATCGAAGAGGTCGAAGGGGTCGAATAGCTCACTGTTCCTCAGTCCGAATTTATCGTGACAAACTTTCAGGAATGTTCGGATGTTCTTCAGGCACAAAAACTACAATCAAAGGGGGAGAGACAAAATGTTCAGAGGAAAGCATTGGTAAGTTACACCTGCCGCTCCCCAGTTGCTGTCAGGACAGGCCAGCAATAATCGTTGCCGCGAGCAGGGTCACCGCGAGGAGAATCACCGCGAGGAGTGGTCACTGCGAGCAGGGTCACACCGAGCGCGGTCACCGTGAGGAGGGTCACCGCAAGCAATGGTTACCACGAGGAGGGTCACAGCGAGCAGTGGTCACCGCGAGCATGGTGGGTCACCGCGAGCATTGGTCACCGTGAGCATGGTGGGTCACTGCGAGCACGGTCACACTGAGCACAGTCACCACGAACACGGTCATCCCGACCACTGGTCAGCCCGACCACTGATCACCCTGACCGTCGTGGGTCATCGCCAGCGTCGTGGGTCACCACGTGCATTGGTTACCACGAGGGCCGTGGGTCACCGCGAGGGCCGTGGGTCACCGCGAGGGCCGTGGGTCACCGCGAGCGCCGTGGGTCACCGCGAGGACTGTGGGTCACCACGAGCATTGGTCACCGCGAGCATTGGTCACCGCAAGCATTGGTCACCGCGAGGGCTGTGGGTCACCGCGAGGGCTGTGGGTCACCACGAGCATTGGTCACCGCGAGCATTGGTCACCGCGAGCATTGGTCACCGTGAGGACTGTGGGTCACCGTGAGGACTGTGGGTCACTGCGAGGGCTGTGGGCCACCGCGAGCATTAGTCACCGTGAGGGCCGTGGGTCACCGCGAGCATTAGTCACCGCAAGCTTTGGTCACCGTGAGGGCTGTGGGTCACCGCGAGCTTTGGTCACCACGAGGGCTGTGGGTCACCGTGAGCTTTGGTCACCGCGAGGGCTGTGGGTCACCACAAGCTTTGGTGACCGCGAGCATTGGTCACCGTGAGGGCCATGGGTCACCGCGAGTTTTGGTCACCAAGAGCATTGGTCATCGCGAGGGTTGTGGGTTACCACAAGCTTCGGTCACCGTGAGGGCTGTGGGTCGCCACGAGGGCCGTGGGTCACCGCGAGCATTGGTCACCGCGAGCATTAGTCACCGCGAGGGACATGGGTCGCCGCGAGCTTTGGTCACTGCGATGGCTGTGGGTTCCTGCGAGGGCTGTGGGTCACCGTGAGCTTTGGTAACCGCGAGCTTGGGTCACCGCGATGGCTGTGGGTAACCGCGAGCATTGGTCATCGTGAGGACTGTGGGTCAGCGCGAGCATTAGTCACCGTGAGGGCTGTGGGTCACCGCGAGCATTAGTCACCGCGAGGGCCACGGGTCACCGCGAGCTTTGGTCACCGCGATGGCTGTGGGTTCCTGCGAGGACTGTGGGTCACCGTGAGCTTTGGTCACCGCGAACTTGAGTCACCGTGAGGACTGTGGGTCACCGCAAGCTTTGGTCACCGTGAGGGCTGTGGGTCACCGCGAGCATTAGTCACCGCGAGCTTTGGTCACCGCGATGGCTGTGGGTTCCTTCGAGGGCTGTGGGTCACCGTGAGCTTTGGTCACCGCGAACGCCGTGGGTCACCGCGAGCTTTGGTCACTGCGAGGGCTGTGGGTCACCGTGAGCTTTAGTCACCGCGAGCTTTGATCACCGCGAGCAGCTCCTGTGGCCGGAGTAGTCGGGGATGTGGGGGAAGGGCTGGGAGGAGGGAGTGTGGGGAAGAGCGACGGGGTGAGGGAGGGGCGAGGAAGTTGGGTGAGGGGCGAAGACAGGGCCATAGGAGTTGGGGAGGGGCGAGGACAGGGGCAAGGGAGTTGGCGGAGAGGCAAGGGAGTGGGGCGAGGGTGTGGTGGTTGAGGTGGGGGGGCAGACTGCTCACCCCCATCAGCCAGCACTGGTCTCGGCAAGACTGCGGCGACACTGTCCCACGAACATCGTCACTCGGCTCATTCGGTGCAAAATAAAATCAACCGCACGACAACCCCAATCTTATAGTGACAGACCTGTACCCACCAGTACTGTACCCCAGTGTTATAGTGACAGACCTGTACCCACCAGTACTGTACCCCAGTGTTATAGCGACAGACCTGTACCCACCAGTACTGTACCCCAGTGTTATAGTGACAGACCTGTACCCACCAGTACTGTACCCCAGTGTTATAGTGACAGACCTGTACCCACCAGTACTGTACCCCAGTGTTATAGTGACAGACCTATACCCACCAGTACTGTACCACAGTGTTATACAGTGACAGACCTGTACCCACCAGTACTGTACCCCAGTGTTATAGTGACAGACCTGTACCCACCAGTACTGTACCCCAGTGTTATAGTGACAGACCTGTACCCACCAGTACTGTACCCCAGTGTTATAGTGACAGACCTACACCCACCAGTACTGTACCCTAGTGTTATAGTGACAGACCTGTACCCACCAGTACTGTACCCCAGTGTTATAGTGACAAACCTGTGTTATACAGTGACAGACCTGTACCCACCAGTACTGTACCCCAGTGTTATACAGTGACAGACCTGTACCCACCAGTACTGTACCCCAGTGTTATAGTGACAGACCTGTACCCACCAGTACTGTACCCCAGTGTTATAGTGACAGACCTGTACCCACCAGTACTGTACCCCAGTGTTATAGTGACAGACCTGTACCCACCAGTACTGTACCCCAGTGTTATAGTGACAGACCTACACCCACCAGTACTGTACCCTAGTGTTATAGTGACAGACCTGTACCCACCAGTACTGTACCCCAGTGTTATAGTGACAAACCTGTGTTATACAGTGACAGACCTGTACCCACCAGTACTGTACCCCAGTGTTATACAGTGACAGACCTGTACCCACCAGTACTGTACCCCAGTGTTATAGTGACAGACCTGTGTTATACAGTGACAGACCTGTACCCACCAGTACTGTACCCCAGTGTTATACAGTGACAGACCTGTGCCCACCAGTACTATACCCCAGTGTTATACAGTGACAGACCTGTACCCACCAGTAACGTACCAGTGTTATACAGTGACAGACCTGTACCCACCAGTACTGTACCCCAGTGTTATACAGTGACAGACCTGTACCCACCAGTACTGTACCCTAGTGTTATAGTGACAGACCTGTACCCACCAGTACTGTACCCCAGTGTTATAGTGACAAACCTGTGTTATACAGTGACAGACCTGTACCCACCAGTACTGTACCCCAGTGTTATACAGTGACAGACCTGTACCCACCAGTACTGTACCCCAGTGTTATAGTGACAAACCTGTGTTATACAGTGACAGACCTGTACCCACCAGTACTGTACCCCAGTGTTATACAGTGACAGACCTGTGCCCACCAGTACTATACCCCAGTGTTATACAGTGACAGACCTGTACCCACCAGTAACGTACCAGTGTTATACAGTGACAAACCTGTATCCACCAGTACAGTACCCCAGTGTTATACAGTGACAGACCTGTACCGAACAGTACTGTACCCCAGTGTTATACAGTGACAGATCTGCACCCACCAGTAATGTACCCCAATGTTATACAGTGACAGAATGTACCCACCAGTACTGTACCCCAGTGTTATATAGTGACAGACCTGTACCCACCAGTACTATACCCGTGTGATACAGTGACAGACCTGTACCCAACAGTACTGTACCCCAGTGTTATACAGTGACAGACCTGTACCCACCAGTACTGTACCCCAGTGTTATACAGTGACAGACCTGTACCCACCAGTACTGTACGCGAGTGTTATAGTGACAAACCTGTGTTATACAGTGACAGACCTGTGCCCACCAGTACTATACCCCAGTGTTATACAGTGACAGACCTGTACCCACCAGTAACGTACCCGTGTTATACAGTGACAAACCTGTATCCACCAGTACAGTACCCCAGTGTTATACAGTGACTGACCAGTACCCAACAGTACAGTACCCCAGTGTTATACAGTGACAGACCTGTACCCACCAGTACTGTACCCCAGTGTTATACAGTGACAGACCTGTACCCACCAGTAATGTACCACAATGTTATAAAGTGACAGACCTGTACCCAACAGTACTGTACCCCAATGTTATACAGTGACAGACTTGCACCCACCAGTACAGTACCCCAGTGTGAAACAGTGACAGACCTGTACCCAACAGTACTGTATCCCAGTGGTATACAGTGACAGACCTGTACCCACCAGTACTGTACCCCAATGTGTATACAGTGACAGACCTGTACCCACCAGTACTGTACCCCAGTGTTATACAGTGACAGACCTGTACCCAACAGTACTGTATCCCAGTGTTATACAGTGACAGACCTGTACCCAACAGTGCTGTATACCAGTGTTATACAGTGACAGACCTGTACCCAACAGTACTGTATACCAGTGTTATACAGTGACAGACCTGTACCCCCCAGTACAGTACCCCAGTGTTATACAGTGGCAGACCTGTACCACCCAGCACTGTACCCCAGTGTTATACAGTGACTGACCTGAACCCACCAGTACAGTACCCCAGTGTGATAGTGACAGACCTGTACCCACCAGTACTGTACCCATGTTACACAGTGACAGACCTGTACCCAACAGTACTGTACCCCAGTGTTGTACAGTGACAGACCTGTACCCACCAGTACAGTACCCCAGTGTTATACAGTGACAGACCTGTACCCAACTGTACTGTACCCGTGTTATACAGTGACAGACCTGTACCCACCAGTACTGTACCCCAATGTGTATACAGTGACAGACCTGTACCCAACAGTACTGTACCCCAGTGTTATAGTGACAGACCTGTACCCACCAGTACTGTACCCATGTTGAAAGTGACAGACCTGTACCCCTCAGTACTTTATCCTTGTTATACAGTGGCAGACCCATACCCACCAGTGCTGTACCCCAGTGTTATACAGTGACAGACCTGTACTCACCAGTACTGTACCCCAGTGTTATACAGTGACAGACCTGTACCCACCAGTACTGTACCGCAGTGTTATACAGTGACAGACCTGTACCCAACAGTGCTGTATACCAGTGTTATACAGTGACAGACCTGTACACACCAGTACTGTACCCCAGTGTTGTACAGTGACAGACCTGTACCCACCAGTACTGTACCCCAGTGTTGTACAGTGACAGACCTGTACCCACCAGTACTGTACCCGTGTTGTACAGTAACAGACCTGTACCCACCAGTACTGTACCCCAGTGTTGTGCAATGACAGACCTGTGCCCACCAGTACTGTACCCGTGTAAAACAGTGACAGACCTGTACCCACCAGTACTGTACCCCAGTGTTATACAGTGATAGATCTGTACCCACCAGCAATGTACCCGTGTTATACAGTGACAAACCTGTACCCACCAGTACTGTACACGTGTAGTACAGTGACAGACCTGTACCTACCAGTACTGTACCCCAGTGTTATAGTGACAGACCTGTACCCACCAGGACTGTACCCATGTTGAAAGTAACAGACCTGTACCCCTCAGTACTCTATCCTTGTTATACAGTGACAGACCTGTACCCACCAGTACTGAACACCAGTGTTATACAGTGGCAGACCCATACCCACCAGTACTGTACCCCAGTGCTATATAGTGACAGACCTATACCCACCAGTACTGTATCCCAGTGTGATAGTGACAGACCTGTACCCACCAGTACTGTACCCGTGTTATACAGTGACAAACCTGTACCCACCAGTACTGTACCCCAGTGTTATATAGTGACAGACCTGTACCCACCAGTACTATACCCGTGTTATACAGTGACAGACCTGTACCCACCAGTACTGTACCCCAGTGTTATAGTGACAGACCTGTACCCACCAGTACTGTACCCCAGTGTTATAGTGACAGACCTATACCCACCAGTACTGTACCTCAGTGTTATACAGTGACAGACCTGTACCCACCAGTACTGTACCCCAGTGTTATACAGTGACAGACCTGTACCCCCAGTACTGTACCCCAGTGTTATAGTGACAGACCTGTACCCACCAGTACTGTACCCCAGTGTTATAGTGACAGACCTGTACCCACCAGTACTGTACCCCAGTGTTATAGTGACAGACCTACACCCACCAGTACTGTACCCTAGTGTTATAGTGACAGACCTGTACCCACCAGTACTGTACCCCAGTGTTATAGTGACAAACCTGTGTTATACAGTGACAGACCTGTACCCACCAGTACTGTACCCCAGTGTTATACAGTGACAGACCTGTACCCACCAGTACTGTACCCCAGTGTTATAGTGACAGACCTGTACCCACCAGTACTGTACCCCAGTGTTATAGTGACAGACCTGTACCCACCAGTACTGTACCCCAGTGTTATAGTGACAGACCTGTACCCACCAGTACTGTACCCCAGTGTTATAGTGACAGACCTACACCCACCAGTACTGTACCCTAGTGTTATAGTGACAGACCTGTACCCACCAGTACTGTACCCCAGTGTTATAGTGACAAACCTGTGTTATACAGTGACAGACCTGTACCCACCAGTACTGTACCCCAGTGTTATACAGTGACAGACCTGTACCCACCAGTACTGTACCCCAGTGTTATAGTGACAAACCTGTGTTATACAGTGACAGACCTGTACCCACCAGTACTGTACCCCAGTGTTATATAGTGACAGACCTGTGCCCACCAGTACTATACCCCAGTGTTATACAGTGACAGACCTGTACCCACCAGTAACGTACCAGTGTTATACAGTGACAAACCTGTATCCACCAGTACAGTACCCCAGTGTTATACAGTGACTGACCAGTACCCAACAGTACAGTACCCCAGTGTTATACAGTGACAGACCTGTACCCACCAGTACTGTACCCCAGTGTTATACAGTGACAGACCTGTACCGAACAGTACTGTACCCCAGTGTTATACAGTGACAGATCTGCACCCACCAGTAATGTACCCCAATGTTATACAGTGACAGAATGTACCCACCAGTACTGTACCCCAGTGTTATATAGTGACAGACCTGTACCCACCAGTACTATACCCGTGTGATACAGTGACAGACCTGTACCCAACAGTACTGTACCCCAGTGTTATACAGTGACAGACCTGTACCCACCAGTACTGTACCCCAGTGTTATACAGTGACAGACCTGTACCCACCAGTACTGTACGCGAGTGTTATAGTGACAAACCTGTGTTATACAGTGACAGACCTGTGCCCACCAGTACTATACCCCAGTGTTATACAGTGACAGACCTGTACCCACCAGTAACGTACCCGTGTTATACAGTGACAAACCTGTATCCACCAGTACAGTACCCCAGTGTTATACAGTGACTGACCAGTACCCAACAGTACAGTACCCCAGTGTTATACAGTGACAGACCTGTACCCACCAGTACTGTACCCCAGTGTTATACAGTGACAGACCTGTACCCACCAGTAATGTACCACAATGTTATAAAGTGACAGACCTGTACCCAACAGTACTGTACCTCAATGTTATACAGTGACAGACTTGCACCCACCAGTACAGTACCCCAGTGTGAAACAGTGACAGACCTGTACCCAACAGTACTGTATCCCAGTGGTATACAGTGACAGACCTGTACCCACCAGTACTGTACCCCAATGTGTATACAGTGACAGACCTGTACCCACCAGTACTGTACCCCAGTGTTATACAGTGACAGACCTGTACCCAACAGTACTGTATCCCAGTGTTATACAGTGACAGACCTGTACCCAACAGTGCTGTATACCAGTGTTATACAGTGACAGACCTGTACCCAACAGTACTGTATACCAGTGTTATACAGTGACAGACCTGTACCCCCCAGTACAGTACCCCAGTGTTATACAGTGGCAGACCTGTACCACCCAGCACTGTACCCCAGTGTTATACAGTGACTGACCTGAACCCACCAGTACAGTACCCCAGTGTGATAGTGACAGACCTGTACCCACCAGTACTGTACCCATGTTACACAGTGACAGACCTGTACCCACCAGTACTGTACCCCAGTGTTGTACAGTGACAGACCTGTACCCACCAGTACAGTACCCCAGTGTTATACAGTGACAGACCTGTACCCAACTGTACTGTACCCGTGTTATACAGTGACAGACCTGTACCCACCAGTACTGTACCCCAATGTGTATACAGTGACAGACCTGTACCCAACAGTACTGTACCCCAGTGTTATAGTGACAGACCTGTACCCACCAGTACTGTACCCATGTTGAAAGTGACAGACCTGTACCCCTCAGTACTTTATCCTTGTTATACAGTGGCAGACCCATACCCACCAGTGCTGTACCCCAGTGTTATACAGTGACAGACCTGTACTCACCAGTACTGTACCCCAGTGTTATACAGTGACAGACCTGTACCCACCAGTACTGTACCGCAGTGTTATACAGTGACAGACCTGTACCCAACAGTGCTGTATACCAGTGTTATACAGTGACAGACCTGTACACACCAGTACTGTACCCCAGTGTTGTACAGTGACAGACCTGTACCCACCAGTACTGTACCCCAGTGTTGTACAGTGACAGACCTGTACCCACCAGTACTGTACCCGTGTTGTACAGTAACAGACCTGTACCCACCAGTACTGTACCCCAGTGTTGTGCAATGACAGACCTGTGCCCACCAGTACTGTACCCGTGTAAAACAGTGACAGACCTGTACCCACCAGTACTGTACCCCAGTGTTATACAGTGATAGATCTGTACCCACCAGCAATGTACCCGTGTTATACAGTGACAAACCTGTACCCACCAGTACTGTACACGTGTAGTACAGTGACAGACCTGTACCTACCAGTACTGTACCCCAG
The DNA here is from genome assembly GCF_044704955.1 of Pristiophorus japonicus. NCBI lineage: Eukaryota > Metazoa > Chordata > Chondrichthyes > Pristiophoridae > Pristiophorus > Pristiophorus japonicus. The sequence continues at coordinate 12,834 of NW_027251110.1, forward strand.
TGTTATAGTGACAGACCTGTACCCACCAGGACTGTACCCATGTTGAAAGTAACAGACCTGTACCCCTCAGTACTCTATCCTTGTTATACAGTGACAGACCTGTACCCACCAATACTGAACACCAGTGTTATACAGTGGCAGACCCATACCCACCAGTACTGTACCCCAGTGCTATATAGTGACAGACCTATACCCACCAGTACTGTATCCCAGTGTGATAGTGACAGACCTGTACCCACCAGTACTGTACCCGTGTTATACAGTGACAAACCTGTACCCACCAGTACTGTACCCCAGTGTTATATAGTGACAGACCTGTACCCACCAGTACTATACCCGTGTTATACAGTGACAGACCTGTACCCACCAGTACTGTACCCCAGTGTTATACAGTGACAGACCTGTACCCAACAGTACTGTATCCCAGTGTTATACAGTGACAGACCTATACCCACCAGTAATGTACCCCAATGTTATAAAGTGACAGACCTGTACCCACCAGTACTGTACCCCAGTGTTATACAGTGACAGACCTGTACCCACCAGTACTGCACCCCAGTGTTGTGCAATGACAGACCTGTACCCACAGTACTGTACCCCATTATACAGTAATAGACCTGTACCCACCAGTACTGTACCCCAGTGCTATATAGTGACAGACCTGTACCCACCAGTACTGTATCCCAGTGTGATAGTGACAGGCCTGTACCCACCAGTACTGTACCCGTGTTATACAGTGACAAATCTGTGCCCACCAGTACTGTACCCCAGTGTTATATAGTGACAGACCTGTACCCACCAGTACTGTACACGTGTTGTACAGTGACAGACCTGTACGCACCAGTACTGTACCCATGTTGAAAGTGACAGACCTGTACCCCTCAGTACTTTATCCTTGTTATACAGTGGCAGACCCATACCCACCAGTGCTGTACCCCAGTGTTATACAGTGACAGACCTGTACTCACCAGTACTGTACCCCAGTGTTATACAGTGACAGACCTGTACCCACCAGTACTGTACCGCAGTGTTATACAGTGACAGACCTGTACCCAACAGTGCTGTATACCAGTGTTATACAGTGACAGACCTGTACACACCAGTACTGTACCCCAGTGTTGTACAGTGACAGACCTGTACCCACCAGTACTGTACCCCAGTGTTGTACAGTGACAGACCTGTACCCACCAGTACTGTACCCGTGTTGTACAGTAACAGACCTGTACCCACCAGTACTGTACCCCAGTGTTGTGCAATGACAGACCTGTGCCCACCAGTACTGTACCCGTGTAAAACAGTGACAGACCTGTACCCACCAGTACTGTACCCCAGTGTTATACAGTGATAGATCTGTACCCACCAGCAATGTACCCGTGTTATACAGTGACAAACCTGTACCCACCAGTACTGTACACGTGTAGTACAGTGACAGACCTGTACCTACCAGTACTGTACCCCAGTGTTATAGTGACAGACCTGTACCCACCAGGACTGTACCCATGTTGAAAGTAACAGACCTGTACCCCTCAGTACTCTATCCTTGTTATACAGTGACAGACCTGTACCCACCAGTACTGAACACCAGTGTTATACAGTGGCAGACCCATACCCACCAGTACTGTACCCCAGTGCTATATAGTGACAGACCTATACCCACCAGTACTGTATCCCAGTGTGATAGTGACAGACCTGTACCCACCAGTACTGTACCCGTGTTATACAGTGACAAACCTGTACCCACCAGTACTGTACCCCAGTGTTATATAGTGACAGACCTGTACCCACCAGTACTATACCCGTGTTATACAGTGACAGACCTGTACCCACCAGTACTGTACCCCAGTGTTATAGTGACAGACCTGTACCCACCAGTACTGTACCCCAGTGTTATAGTGACAGACCTATACCCACCAGTACTGTACCTCAGTGTTATACAGTGACAGACCTGTACCCACCAGTACTGTACCCCAGTGTTATACAGTGACAGACCTGTACCCCCAGTACTGTACCCCAGTGTTATAGTGACAGACCTGTACCCACCAGTACTGTACCCCAGTGTTATAGTGACAGACCTGTACCCACCAGTACTGTACCCCAGTGTTATAGTGACTGACCTACACCCACCAGTACTGTACCCTAGTGTTATAGTGACAGACCTGTACCCACCTGTACTGTACCCCAGTGTTATAGTGACAAACCTGTGTTATACAGTGACAGACCTGTACCCACCAGTACTGTACCCCAGTGTTATACAGTGACAGACCTGTACCCACCAGTACTGTACCCCAGTGTTATAGTGACAGACCTGTACCCACCAGTACTGTACCCCAGTGTTATAGTGACAGACCTGTACCCACCAGTACTGTACCCCAGTGTTATAGTGACAGACCTGTACCCACCAGTACTGTACCCCAGTGTTATAGTGACAGACCTACACCCACCAGTACTGTACCCTAGTGTTATAGTGACAGACCTGTACCCACCAGTACTGTACCCCAGTGTTATAGTGACAAACCTGTGTTATACAGTGACAGACCTGTACCCACCAGTACTGTACCCCAGTGTTATACAGTGACAGACCTGTACCCACCAGTACTGTACCCCAGTGTTATAGTGACAAACCTGTGTTATACAGTGACAGACCTGTACCCACCAGTACTGTACCCCAGTGTTATATAGTGACAGACCTGTGCCCACCAGTACTATACCCCAGTGTTATACAGTGACAGACCTGTACCCACCAGTAACGTACCAGTGTTATACAGTGACAAACCTGTATCCACCAGTACAGTACCCCAGTGTTATACAGTGACTGACCAGTACCCAACAGTACAGTACCCCAGTGTTATACAGTGACAGACCTGTACCCACCAGTACTGTACCCCAGTGTTATACAGTGACAGACCTGTACCGAACAGTACTGTACCCCAGTGTTATACAGTGACAGATCTGCACCCACCAGTAATGTACCCCAATGTTATACAGTGACAGAATGTACCCACCAGTACTGTACCCCAGTGTTATATAGTGACAGACCTGTACCCACCAGTACTATACCCGTGTGATACAGTGACAGACCTGTACCCAACAGTACTGTACCCCAGTGTTATACAGTGACAGACCTGTACCCACCAGTACTGTACCCCAGTGTTATACAGTGACAGACCTGTACCCACCAGTACTGTACGCGAGTGTTATAGTGACAAACCTGTGTTATACAGTGACAGACCTGTGCCCACCAGTACTATACCCCAGTGTTATACAGTGACAGACCTGTACCCACCAGTAACGTACCCGTGTTATACAGTGACAAACCTGTATCCACCAGTACAGTACCCCAGTGTTATACAGTGACTGACCAGTACCCAACAGTACAGTACCCCAGTGTTATACAGTGACAGACCTGTACCCACCAGTACTGTACCCCAGTGTTATACAGTGACAGACCTGTACCCACCAGTAATGTACCACAATGTTATAAAGTGACAGACCTGTACCCAACAGTACTGTACCCCAATGTTATACAGTGACAGACTTGCACCCACCAGTACAGTACCCCAGTGTGAAACAGTGACAGACCTGTACCCAACAGTACTGTATCCCAGTGGTATACAGTGACAGACCTGTACCCACCAGTACTGTACCCCAATGTGTATACAGTGACAGACCTGTACCCACCAGTACTGTACCCCAGTGTTATACAGTGACAGACCTGTACCCAACAGTACTGTATCCCAGTGTTATACAGTGACAGACCTGTACCCAACAGTGCTGTATACCAGTGTTATACAGTGACAGACCTGTACCCAACAGTACTGTATACCAGTGTTATACAGTAACAGACCTGTACCCCCCAGTACAGTACCCCAGTGTTATACAGTGGCAGACCTGTACCACCCAGCACTGTACCCCAGTGTTATACAGTGACTGACCTGAACCCACCAGTACAGTACCCCAGTGTGATAGTGACAGACCTGTACCCACCAGTACTGTACCCATGTTACACAGTGACAGACCTGTACCCACCAGTACTGTACCCCAGTGTTGTACAGTGACAGACCTGTACCCACCAGTACAGTACCCCAGTGTTATACAGTGACAGACCTGTACCCAACTGTACTGTACCCGTGTTATACAGTGACAGACCTGTACCCACCAGTACTGTACCCCAATGTGTATACAGTGACAGACCTGTACCCAACAGTACTGTACCCCAGTGTTATAGTGACAGACCTGTACCCACCAGTACTGTACCCATGTTGAAAGTGACAGACCTGTACCCCTCAGTACTTTATCCTTGTTATACAGTGGCAGACCCATACCCACCAGTGCTGTACCCCAGTGTTATACAGTGACAGACCTGTACTCACCAGTACTGTACCCCAGTGTTATACAGTGACAGACCTGTACCCACCAGTACTGTACCGCAGTGTTATACAGTGACAGACCTGTACCCAACAGTGCTGTATACCAGTGTTATACAGTGACAGACCTGTACACACCAGTACTGTACCCCAGTGTTGTACAGTGACAGACCTGTACCCACCAGTACTGTACCCCAGTGTTGTACAGTGACAGACCTGTACCCACCAGTACTGTACCCGTGTTGTACAGTAACAGACCTGTACCCACCAGTACTGTACCCCAGTGTTGTGCAATGACAGACCTGTGCCCACCAGTACTGTACCCGTGTAAAACAGTGACAGACCTGTACCCACCAGTACTGTACCCCAGTGTTATACAGTGATAGATCTGTACCCACCAGCAATGTACCCGTGTTATACAGTGACAAACCTGTACCCACCAGTACTGTACACGTGTAGTACAGTGACAGACCTGTACCTACCAGTACTGTACCCCAGTGTTATAGTGACAGACCTGTACCCACCAGGACTGTACCCATGTTGAAAGTAACAGACCTGTACCCCTCAGTACTCTATCCTTGTTATACAGTGACAGACCTGTACCCACCAATACTGAACACCAGTGTTATACAGTGGCAGACCCATACCCACCAGTACTGTACCCCAGTGCTATATAGTGACAGACCTATACCCACCAGTACTGTATCCCAGTGTGATAGTGACAGACCTGTACCCACCAGTACTGTACCCGTGTTATACAGTGACAAACCTGTACCCACCAGTACTGTACCCCAGTGTTATATAGTGACAGACCTGTACCCACCAGTACTATACCCGTGTTATACAGTGACAGACCTGTACCCACCAGTACTGTACCCCAGTGTTATACAGTGACAGACCTGTACCCAACAGTACTGTATCCCAGTGTTATACAGTGACAGACCTATACCCACCAGTAATGTACCCCAATGTTATAAAGTGACAGACCTGTACCCACCAGTACTGTACCCCAGTGTTATACAGTGACAGACCTGTACCCACCAGTACTGCACCCCAGTGTTGTGCAATGACAGACCTGTACCCACAGTACTGTACCCCATTATACAGTAATAGACCTGTACCCACCAGTACTGTACCCCAGTGCTATATAGTGACAGACCTGTACCCACCAGTACTGTATCCCAGTGTGATAGTGACAGGCCTGTACCCACCAGTACTGTACCCGTGTTATACAGTGACAAATCTGTGCCCACCAGTACTGTACCCCAGTGTTATATAGTGACAGACCTGTACCCACCAGTACTGTACACGTGTTGTACAGTGACAGACCTGTACGCACCAGTACTGTACCCCAGTGTTATAGTGACAGACCTGTACCCACCAGTACTGTATCCTTGTTATACAGTGGCAGACCCATACCCACCAGTGCTGTACCCCAGTGTTATACAGTGACAGACCTGTACCCACCAGTACTGTACCCAAGTGTTATATAGTGACAGACCCATACCCACCAGTACTGTACCCCAGTGTTATTCAGTGACAGACCTGTACCCACTAGTACCGTACACCAGTGTTAAAAAGTGACAGACCTGTACTCACCAGTACTGTACACCGGAGTTATACAGTGACTGACCTGTACCCACCAGTACTGTACCCCAGTGTTATACAGTAACAGACCTGTACCCACCAGTACAGTACCCCAGTGTTATACAGTGACCGACCTATACCCACCAGTACTGCACCCATGTTATACAGTGACAGACCTGTACCCACCAGTACTGTATCCTTGTTATACAGTGACAGACCTGTACCCACCAATACTGTACCCCAGTGTTATACAGTGACATACCTGTACCCACCAGTACTGTACCCCAATGTGTATACAGTGACAGATCTGTACCCACCAGTACTGTACCCCAGTGTTATACAGTGACAGACCTGTACCCAACATTACTGTATCCCAGTGTTATACAGTGACAGACCTGTACCCACCAGTACTGTATCCTTGTTATACAGTGGCAGACCCATACCACCAGTGCTGTACCCCAGTGTTATACAGTGACAGACCTGTACCCACCAGTACTGTACCCAAGTGTTATACAGTGACAGACTTGTACCCACTAGTACCGCACCCCAGTGTTAAAAAGTGACAGACCTGTACCCACCAGTACTGTACCCCAGTGTTATACAGTAACAGACCTGTACCCACCAGTACAGTACCCCAGTTTTATACAGTGACCGACCTATACCCATCAGTACTGCACCCATGTTATATAGTGACAGACCTGTACGCACCAGTACTGTACCCGTGTTAGACAGTGGCAGACCTGTACCCCTCAGTACTGTATCCTTGTTATACAGTGACAGACCTCTACCCACCAATACTGTACCCCAATGTTATACAGTGACAGACCTGTACCCATGGTAATGTACCCATGTTATACAGTGACAGACCTGTACCCCTCAGTACTGTATCCCTGTTATACAGTGACAGACCTGTACCCAGCAGTACTGTACCACAGTTTGTATACAGTGACAGACCTGTACCCACCAGTACTGTACACCAGTGTTATACAGTGAAAGACCTGTACCCACCAGTACTGTACCCCAGTGCGTATACAGTGACAGACCTGTACCCAACAGTACTGTACCCCACTGTTATACAGTGACAGACTTGCACCCACCAGTACAGTACCCCAGTGTTATACAGTGACAGACCTGTACCCAACAGTATTGTATCCCAGTGTTATACTGTGACAGACCTGTACCCACCAGTACTGTACCCCAATGTGTATACAGTGACAGACCTGTACACAACAGTACTGTATCCCAGTGTTATACAGTGACAGACCTGTACCCAACAGTGCTGTATACCAGTGTTATACAGTGACAGACCTGTACCCAACAGTACAGTACCCCAGTGTTATACAGTGGCAGACCTGTACCACCCAGCACTGTACCCCAGTGTCATACAGTGACAGACCTGAACCCACCAGTACAGTACCCCAGTGTGATAGTGACAGACCTGTACCCACCAGTACTGTACCCATGTTACACAGTGACAAACCTGTACCCACCAGTACTGTACCCCAGTGTTATACAGTGACGGACCTGTACCCACCAGTACTGTACCCCAGTGTTGTACAGTGACAGACCTGTACCCACCAGTACTGTACCCCAGTGTTATACAGTGACAGACCTGTACCCAACAGTACTGTACCCGTGTTATACAGTGACAGACCTGTACCCACCAGTACTGTACCCCAATGTGTATACAGTGACAGACCTGTACCCAGCAGTACTGTACCCCAGTATTATACAGTGACAGACCTGTACCCACCAGTACTGTACCCCAGTGTGTATACAGTGACAGACCTGTACCCAACAGTACTGTACCCCAGTGTTATACAGTGACAGACTTGCACCCACCAGTACTGTACCCCAGTGTTATACAGTCACAGACCTGTACCAACAGTACTGTACCCCAGTGTTATACAGTGACACACCTGTACCCAACAGTACTGTACCCCAGTGTTATACAGTGACTGACCAATCCCCACCAGTATTGTACCCGTGTTCTACAGTGACAGACCTGTACCCACCAGTACTGTACCCCAATGTGTATACAGTGACAGACCTGTACCCACCAGTACAGTACCCCAGTGTTATACAGTGACAGACCTGTACCCAACAGTACTGTATCCCAGTGTTATACAGTGACAGACTGTACCCACCAGTACTGTACCCCAATGTGTATACAGTGACAGACCTGTACCCACCAGTACTGTACCCCAGTGTTATACAGTGACAGACCTGTACCCAACAGTGCTGTATACCAGTGTTATACAGTGACAGATCTGTACCCAACATAACTGTATACCAGTGTTATACAGTGACAGACCTGTACCCCCCAGTACAGTACCCCAGTGTCATACAGTGGCAGACCTGTACCACCCATGACTCTACCCCAGTGTGATAGTGACAGACCTGTACCCACCAGTACTGTACCCATGTTACACAGTGACAAACCTGTACCCACCAGTACTGTACCCCAGTGTTATACAGTGACAGACCTGTACCCACCAGTACTGTACCGCAGTGTTATACAGTGACAGACTTGTACCCAACAGTGCTGTATACCAGTGTTATACATTGACAGACCTGTACACAACAGTACTGTACCCCAGTGTTGTACAGTGACAGACCTGTACCCACCAGTACTGTACCCCAGTGTTATACAGTGACAGACTTGTACCCAACAGTGCTGTATACCAGTGTTATACAGTGACAGACCTGTACACAACAGTACTGTACCCCAGTGTTGTACAGTGACAGACCTGTACCCACCTGTACTGTACCCCAGTGTTGTACAGTGACAGACCTGTACCCACCAGTACTGTACTTTAGTGGTGCACAGTGACAGACCTGTACCCACCAGTACTGTACCCCAGTGTTATACAGTGATAGATCTGCACCCACCAGCAATGTACCCATGTTATACAGTGACAAACCTGTACCCACCAGTACTGTACACGTGTAGTACAGTGACAGACCTGTACCCACCAGTACTGTACCCCAGTGTTATACAGTGACAGACCTGTACCCACCAGTACTGTACCGCAGTGTTATACAGTGACAGACCTGTACCCAACAGTGCTGTATACCAGTGTTATACAGTGACAGACCTGTACCCAACAGTACTGTATACCAGTGTTATACAGTGACAGACCTGTATCCCCCCAGTACAGTACCCCAGTGTTATACAGTGGCAGACCTGTACCACCCAGCACTGTACCCCAGTGTTATACAGTGACAGACCTGAACCCACCAGTACAGTACCCCAGTGTGATAGTGACAGACCTGTACCCACTAGTACTGTACCCATGTTACACAGTGACAAACCTGTACCCACCAGTACTGTACCCGTGTTATACAGTGACAGACCTGTACCCACCAGTACTGTACCCCAGTGTTGTACAGTGACAGACCTGTACCCACCAGTACTGTACCCCAGTGTTATACAGTGACAGACCTGTACCCAACTGTACTGTACCCGTGTTATACAGTGACAGACCTGTACCCACCAGTACTGTACCCCAATGTGTATACAGTGACAGACCTGTACCCAACAGTACTGTACCCCAGTGTTATAGTGACAGACCTGTACCCACCAGTACTGTACCCATGTTCAAAGTGACAGACCTGTATCCCTCAGTACTTTATCCTTGTTATACAGTGGCAGACCCATACCCACCAGTGCTGTACCCCAGTGTTATACAGTGACAGACCTGTACTCACCAGTACTGTACCCCAGTGTTATACAGTGACAGACCTGTACCCACCAGTACTGTACCGCAGTGTTATACAGTGACAGACCTGTACCCAACAGTGCTGTATACCAGTGTTATACAGTGACAGACCTCTACACACCAGTACTGTACCCCAGTGTTGTACAGTGACAGACCTGTACCCACCAGTACTGTACCCCAGTGTTGTACAGTGACAGACCTGTACCCACCAGTACTGTACCCCAGTGCTGTACAGTGACAGACCTGTACCCACCAGTACTGTACGCCAGTGTTGTGCAATGACAGACCTGTGCCCACCAGTACTGTACCCGTGTTATACAGTGACAGACCTGTACCCAACAGTACTGTACCCCAGTGTTATACAGTGATAGATCTGTACCCACCAGCAATGTACCCGTGTTATACAGTGACAAACCTGTACCCACCAGTACTGTACACGTGTAGTACAGTGACAGACCTGTACCTACCTGTACTGTACCCCAGTGTTATAGTGACAGACTGTACCCACCAGGACTGTACCCATGTTGAAAGTAACAGACCTGTACCCCTCAGTACTGTATCCCAGTGTGATAGTGACAGACCTGTTCCCACCAGTACTGTACCCGTGTTATACAGTGACAAACCTGTACCCACCAGTACTGTACCCCAGTGTTATATAGTGACAGACCTGTACCCACCAGTACTATACCCGTGTTATACAGTGACAGACCTGTACCCACCAGTACTGTACCCCAGTGTTATACAGTGACAGACCTGTACCCAACAGTACTGTATCCCAGTGTTATACAGTGACAGACCTATACCCACCAGTAATGTACCCCAATGTTATAAAGTGACAGACCTGTACCCACCAGTACTGTACCCCAGTGTTATATAGTGACAGACCTGTACCCACCAGTACTGTACCCCAGTGTTGTGCAATGACAGACCTGTACCCACCAGTACTGTACCCCAGTGTTATACAGTCACAGACCTGTACCAACAGTACTGTACCCCAGTGTTATACAGTGACACACCTGTACCCAACAGTACTGTACCCCAGTGTTATACAGTGACTGACCAATCCCCACCAGTATTGTACCCGTGTTCTACAGTGACAGACCTGTACCCACCAGTACTGTACCCCAATGTGTATACAGTGACAGACCTGTACCCACCAGTACAGTACCCCAGTGTTATACAGTGACAGACCTGTACCCAACAGTACTGTATCCCAGTGTTATACAGTGACAGACTGTACCCACCAGTACTGTACCCCAATGTGTATACAGTGACAGACCTGTACCCACCAGTACTGTACCCCAGTGTTATACAGTGACAGACCTGTACCCAACAGTGCTGTATACCAGTGTTATACAGTGACAGATCTGTACCCAACATAACTGTATACCAGTGTTATACAGTGACAGACCTGTACCCCCCAGTACAGTACCCCAGTGTCATACAGTGGCAGACCTGTACCACCCATGACTCTACCCCAGTGTGATAGTGACAGACCTGTACCCACCAGTACTGTACCCATGTTACACAGTGACAAACCTGTACCCACCAGTACTGTACCCCAGTGTTATACAGTGACAGACCTGTACCCACCAGTACTGTACCGCAGTGTTATACAGTGACAGACTTGTACCCAACAGTGCTGTATACCAGTGTTATACAGTGACAGACCTGTACACAACAGTACTGTACCCCAGTGTTGTACAGTGACAGACCTGTACCCACCAGTACTGTACCCCAGTGTTATACAGTGACAGACTTGTACCCAACAGTGCTGTATACCAGTGTTATACAGTGACAGACCTGTACCCAACAGTGCTGTATACCAGTGTTATACAGTGACAGACCTGTACACAACAGTACTGTACCCCAGTGTTATACAGTGACAGACTTGTACCCAACAGTACTGTAACCCAGTGTTGTACAGTGACAGACCTGTACCCACCAGTACTGTACCCCAGTGGTGTACAGTGACAGACCTGTACCCACCAGTACTGTACCCCAGTGTTATACAGTGATAGATCTGCACCCACCAGCAATGTACCCATGTTATACAGTGACAAACCTGTACCCACCAGTACTGTACACGTGTAGTACAGTGACAGACCTGTACCCACCAGTACTGTACCCCAGTGTTATACAGTGACAGACCTGTACCCACCAGTACTGTACCGCAGTGTTATACAGTGACAGACCTGTACCCAACAGTGCTGTATACCAGTGTTATACAGTGACAGACCTGTACCCAACAGTACTGTATACCAGTGTTATACAGTGACAGACCTGTATCCCCCCAGTACAGTACCCCAGTGTTATACAGTGGCAGACCTGTACCACCCAGCACTGTACCCCAGTGTTATACAGTGACAGACCTGAACCCACCAGTACAGTACCCCAGTGTGATAGTGACAGACCTGTACCCACTAGTACTGTACCCATGTTACACAGTGACAAACCTGTACCCACCAGTACTGTACCCGTGTTATACAGTGACAGACCTGTACCCACCAGTACTGTACCCCAGTGTTGTACAGTGACAGACCTGTACCCACCAGTACTGTACCCCAGTGTTATACAGTGACAGACCTGTACCCAACTGTACTGTACCCGTGTTATACAGTGACAGACCTGTACCCACCAGTACTGTACCCCAATGTGTATACAGTGACAGACCTGTACCCAACAGTACTGTACCCCAGTGTTATAGTGACAGACCTGTACCCACCAGTACTGTACCCATGTTCAAAGTGACAGACCTGTATCCCTCAGTACTTTATCCTTGTTATACAGTGGCAGACCCATACCCACCAGTGCTGTACCCCAGTGTTATACAGTGACAGACCTGTACTCACCAGTACTGTACCCCAGTGTTATACAGTGACAGACCTGTACCCACCAGTACTGTACCGCAGTGTTATACAGTGACAGACCTGTACCCAACAGTGCTGTATACCAGTGTTATACAGTGACAGACCTCTACACACCAGTACTGTACCCCAGTGTTGTACAGTGACAGACCTGTACCCACCAGTACTGTACCCCAGTGTTGTACAGTGACAGACCTGTACCCACCAGTACTGTACCCCAGTGCTGTACAGTGACAGACCTGTACCCACCAGTACTGTACGCCAGTGTTGTGCAATGACAGACCTGTGCCCACCAGTACTGTACCCGTGTTATACAGTGACAGACCTGTACCCAACAGTACTGTACCCCAGTGTTATACAGTGATAGATCTGTACCCACCAGCAATGTACCCGTGTTATACAGTGACAAACCTGTACCCACCAGTACTGTACACGTGTAGTACAGTGACAGACCTGTACCTACCTGTACTGTACCCCAGTGTTATAGTGACAGACTGTACCCACCAGGACTGTACCCATGTTGAAAGTAACAGACCTGTACCCCTCAGTACTGTATCCCAGTGTGATAGTGACAGACCTGTTCCCACCAGTACTGTACCCGTGTTATACAGTGACAAACCTGTACCCACCAGTACTGTACCCCAGTGTTATATAGTGACAGACCTGTACCCACCAGTACTATACCCGTGTTATACAGTGACAGACCTGTACCCACCAGTACTGTACCCCAGTGTTATACAGTGACAGACCTGTACCCAACAGTACTGTATCCCAGTGTTATACAGTGACAGACCTATACCCACCAGTAATGTACCCCAATGTTATAAAGTGACAGACCTGTACCCACCAGTACTGTACCCCAGTGTTATATAGTGACAGACCTGTACCCACCAGTACTGTACCCCAGTGTTGTGCAATGACAGACCTGTACCCACCAGTACTGTACCCCAGTGTTATACAGTCACAGACCTGTACCAACAGTACTGTACCCCAGTGTTATACAGTGACACACCTGTACCCAACAGTACTGTACCCCAGTGTTATACAGTGACTGACCAATCCCCACCAGTATTGTACCCGTGTTCTACAGTGACAGACCTGTACCCACCAGTACTGTACCCCAATGTGTATACAGTGACAGACCTGTACCCACCAGTACAGTACCCCAGTGTTATACAGTGACAGACCTGTACCCAACAGTACTGTATCCCAGTGTTATACAGTGACAGACTGTACCCACCAGTACTGTACCCCAATGTGTATACAGTGACAGACCTGTACCCACCAGTACTGTACCCCAGTGTTATACAGTGACAGACCTGTACCCAACAGTGCTGTATACCAGTGTTATACAGTGACAGATCTGTACCCAACATAACTGTATACCAGTGTTATACAGTGACAGACCTGTACCCCCCAGTACAGTACCCCAGTGTCATACAGTGGCAGACCTGTACCACCCATGACTCTACCCCAGTGTGATAGTGACAGACCTGTACCCACCAGTACTGTACCCATGTTACACAGTGACAAACCTGTACCCACCAGTACTGTACCCCAGTGTTATACAGTGACAGACCTGTACCCACCAGTACTGTACCGCAGTGTTATACAGTGACAGACTTGTACCCAACAGTGCTGTATACCAGTGTTATACAGTGACAGACCTGTACACAACAGTACTGTACCCCAGTGTTGTACAGTGACAGACCTGTACCCACCAGTACTGTACCCCAGTGTTATACAGTGACAGACTTGTACCCAACAGTGCTGTATACCAGTGTTATACAGTGACAGACCTGTACCCAACAGTGCTGTATACCAGTGTTATACAGTGACAGACCTGTACACAACAGTACTGTACCCCAGTGTTATACAGTGACAGACTTGTACCCAACAGTACTGTAACCCAGTGTTGTACAGTGACAGACCTGTACCCACCAGTACTGTACCCCAGTGGTGTACAGTGACAGACCTGTACCCACCAGTACTGTACCCCAGTGTTATACAGTGATAGATCTGCACCCACCAGCAATGTACCCGTGTTATACAGTGACAAACCTGTACCCACCAGTACTGTACACGTGTAGTACAGTGACAGACCTGTACCCACCAGTACTGTACCCCAGTGTTATACAGTGACAGACCTGTACCCACCAGTACTGTACCGCAGTGTTATACAGTGACAGACCTGTACCCAACAGTGCTGTATACCAGTGTTATACAGTGACAGACCTGTACCCAACAGTACTGTATACCAGTGTTATACAGTGACAGACCTGTACCCCCCCAGTACAGTACCCCAGTGTTATACAGTGGCAGACCTGTACCACCCAGCACTGTACCCCAGTGTTATACAGTGACAGACCTGAACCCACCAGTACAGTACCCCAGTGTGATAGTGACAGACCTGTACCCACTAGTACTGTACCCATGTTACACAGTGACAAACCTGTACCCACCAGTACTGTACCCGTGTTATACAGTGACAGACCTGTACTCACCAGTACTGTACCCCAGTGTTGTACAGTGACAGACCTGTACCCACCAGTACTGTACCCGTGTTATACAGTGACAGACCTGTACCCACCAGTACTGTACCCCAATGTGTATACAGTGACAGACCTGTACCCAACAGTACTGTACCCCAGTGTTATAGTGACAGACCTGTACCCACCAGTACTGTACACGTGTAGTACAGTGACAGACCTGTACCCACCAGTACTGTACCCCAGTGTTATACAGTGACAGACCTGTACCCACCAGTACTGTACCGCAGTGTTATACAGTGACAGACCTGTACCCAACAGTGCTGTATACCAGTGTTATACAGTGACAGACCTGTACCCAACAGTACTGTATACCAGTGTTATACAGTGACAGACCTGTACCCCCCCAGTACAGTACCCCAGTGTTATACAGTGGCAGACCTGTACCACCCAGCACTGTACCCCAGTGTTATACAGTGACAGACCTGAACCCACCAGTACAGTACCCCAGTGTGATAGTGACAGACCTGTACCCACTAGTACTGTACCCATGTTACACAGTGACAAACCTGTACCCACCAGTACTGTACCCGTGTTATACAGTGACAGACCTGTACTCACCAGTACTGTACCCCAGTGTTGTACAGTGACAGACCTGTACCCACCAGTACTGTACCCGTGTTATACAGTGACAGACCTGTACCCACCAGTACTGTACCCCAATGTGTATACAGTGACAGACC
This sequence comes from Pristiophorus japonicus, assembly GCF_044704955.1. NCBI lineage: Eukaryota > Metazoa > Chordata > Chondrichthyes > Pristiophoridae > Pristiophorus > Pristiophorus japonicus. The sequence continues at coordinate 28,606 of NW_027251110.1, forward strand.
TGTACCCAACAGTACTGTACCCCAGTGTTATAGTGACAGACCTGTACCCACCAGTACTGTACCCATGTTGAAAGTGACAGACCTGTATCCCTCAGTACTTTATCCTTGTTATACAGTGGCAGACCCATACCCACCAGTGCTGTACCCCAGTGTTATACAGTGACAGACCTGTACTCACCAGTACTGTACCCCAGTGTTATACAGTGACAGACCTGTACCCACCAGTACTGTACCGCAGTGTTATACAGTGACAGACCTGTACCCAACAGTGCTGTATACCAGTGTTATACAGTGACAGACCTGTACACACCAGTACTGTACCCCAGTGTTGTACAGTGACAGACCTGTACCCACCAGTACTGTACCCCAGTGTTGTACAGTGACAGACCTGTACCCACCAGTACTGTACCCCAGTGTTGTACAGTGACAGACCTGTACCCACCAGTACTGTACCCCAGTGTTGTGCAATGACAGACCTGTGCCCACCAGTACTGTACCCGTGTTATACAGTGACAGACCTGTACCCAACAGTACTGTACCCCAGTGTTATACAGTGATAGATCTGTACCCACCAGCAATGTACCCGTGTTATACAGTGACAAACCTGTACCCACCAGTACTGTACACGTGTAGTACAGTGACAGACCTGTACCTACCTGTACTGTACCCCAGTGTTATAGTGACAGACTGTACCCACCAGGACTGTACCCATGTTGAAAGTAACAGACCTGTACCCCTCAGTACTGTATCCCAGTGTGATAGTGACAGACCTGTTCCCACCAGTACTGTACCCGTGTTATACAGTGACAAACCTGTACCCACCAGTACTGTACCCCAGTGTTATATAGTGACAGACCTGTACCCACCAGTACTATACCCGTGTTATACAGTGACAGACCTGGACCCACCAGTACTGTACCCCAGTGTTATACAGTGACAGACCTGTACCCAACAGTACTGTATCCCAGTGTTATACAGTGACAGACCTATACCCACCAGTAATGTACCCCAATGTTATAAAGTGACAGACCTGTACCCACCAGTACTGTACCCCAGTGTTATACAGTGACAGACCTGTACCCACCAGTACTGTACCCCAGTGTTGTGCAATGACAGACCTGTACCCACCAGTACTGTATCCCAGTGTGATAGTGACAGACCTGTACCCACCAGTACTGTACCCGTGTTATACAGTGACAAACCTGTGCCCACCAGTACTGTACCCCAGTGTTATATAGTGACAGACCTGTACCCACCAGTACTGTACACGTGTTGTACAGTGACAGACCTGTACCTACCAGTACTGTACCCCAGTGTTATAGTGACAGACCTGTACCCACCAGTACTGTATCCTTGTTATACAGTGGCAGACCCATACCCACCAGTGCTGTACCCCAGTGTTATACAGTGACAGACCTGTACCCACCAGTACTGTACCCAAGTGTTATACAGTGACAGACCCATACCCACCAGTACTGTACCCCAGTGTTATACAGTGACAGACCTGTACCCACTAGTAACGTACCCCAGTGTTAAAAAGTGACAGACCTGTACTCACCAGTACTGTACACCGGTGTTATACAGTGACCGACCTATACCCACCAGTACTGCACCCATGTTATATAGTGACAGACCTGTACGCACCAGTTCTGTACCCGTGTTATACAGTGACAGACCTGTACCCACCAGTACTGTATCCTTGTTATACAGTGACAGACCTGTACCCACCAGTACTGTACCCCAGTGTTATACAGTGACAGATCTGTACCCACCAGTACTGTACCCATGTTGAAAGTGACAGACCTGTACCCCTCAGTACTGTATCCTTGTTATACAGTGACAGACCTGTACCCAGCAGTACTGTACCCCAGTTTGTATACAGTGACAGACCTGTACCCACCAGTACTGTACACCAGTGTTATACAGTGGCAGACCCATACCCACCAGTGCTGTACCCCAGTGTGCATACAGTGACAGACCTATACCCACCAGTACTATATCCCAGTGTTACACAGTGACAGACCTGTACCCACCAGTACTGTACCCCAGTGTTACACAGTGACAGACCTGTACCCACCAGTACTGTACCAGTGTTATACAGTGACAGACCTGTACCCACCAGTATAGTACCCCAGTGTTATACAGTGACCGACCTATACCCACCAGTACTGTATCCATGTTATATAGTGACAGACATGTACGCACCAGTACTGTACCCGTGTTATACAGTGGCAGACCTGTACCCCTCAGTACTGTATCCTTGTTATACAGTGACAGACCTGTACCCACCAATACTGTACCCCAGTGTTATACAGTGAAAGACCTGTACCCACCAGTACTGTACCCCAGTGTGTATACAGTGACAGACCTGTACCCAACAGTACTGTACCCCAGTGTTATACAGTGACAGACTTGCACCCACCAGTACAGGACCCCAGTGTTATACAGTGACAGACCTGTACCCAACAGTACTGTATCCCAGTGTTACACTGTGACAGACCTGTACCCAACAGTGCTGTATACCAGTGTTATACAGTGACAGACCTGTACCCAACAGTACTGTATACCAGTGTTATACAGTGACAGACCTGAACCCACCAGTACAGTACCCGTGTGATAGTGACAGACCTGTACCCACCAGTACTGTACCCATGTTACACAGTGACAAACCTGTACCCACCAGTGCTGTACCCGTGTTATACAGTGACAGACCTGTACCCACCAGTACAGTACCCCAGTGTTATACAGTGACAGACCTGTACCCAACAGTACTGTATCCCAGTGTTATACAGTGACAGACTGTACCCACCAGTACTGTACCCCAATGTGTATACAGTGACAGACCTGTACCCACCAGTACTGTACCCCAGTGTTATACAGTGACAGACCTGTACCCAACAGTACTGAATCCCAGTGTTATACAGTGACAGACCTGTACCCAACAGTACTGTATACCAGTGTTATACAGTGACAGACCTGTACCCCCCAGTACAGTACCCCAGTGTTATACAGTGGCAGACCTGTACCACCCATGACTGTACCCCAGTGTGATAGTGACAGACCTGTACCCAACAGTGCTGTATACCAGTGTTATACAGTGACAGACCTGTACACACCAGTACTGTACCCCAGTGTTGTACAGTGACAGACCTGTACCCACCAGTACTGTACCCCAGTGTTGTACAGTGACAGACCTGTACCCACCAGTACTGTACCCCAGTGTTGTACAGTGACAGACCTGTACCCACCAGTACTGTACCCCAGTGTTGTGCAATGACAGACCTGTACCCACCAGTACTGTACCCGTGTTATACAGTGACAGATCTGTACCCACCAGCAATGTACCCGTGTTATACAGTGACAAACCTGTACCCACCAGTACTGTACACGTGTAGTATAGTGACAGACCTGGACCTACCAGTACTGTACCCCAGTGTTATAGTGACAGACCTGTACCCACCAGTACTGTACCCATGTTGAAAGTGACAGACCTGTACCCCTCAGTACTGTATCCTTGTTATACAGTGACAGACCTGTACCCACCAATACTGTACCCCAGTGTTATACAGTGACAGACCTGTACCCAGCAGTACTGTACCCCAGTGTTATACAGCGACAGACCTGTACCCAGCAGTACTGTACCCCAGTTTGTATACAGTGACAGACCTGCACCCACCAGTACTGAACACCAGTGTTATACAGTGGCAGACCCATACCCACCAGTACTGTACCCCAATGCTATATAGTGACAGACCTATACCCACCAGTACTGTATCCCAGTGTGATAGTGACAGACCTGTACCCACCAGTACTGTACCCGTGTTATACAGTGACAGACCTGTACCCACCAGTACTGTACCCCAGTGTTATACAGTGATAGATCTGTACCCACCAGCAATGTACCCGTGTTATACAGTGACAAACCTGTACCCACCAGTACTGTACACGTGTAGTACAGTGACAGACCTATACCTACCAGTACTGTACCCCAGTGTTATAGTGACAGACCTGTACCCACCAGTACTGTACCCATGTTGAAAGTGACAGACCTGTACCCCTCAGTACTGTATCCTTGTTATACAGTGACAGACCTGTACCCACCAATACTGTACCCCAGTGTTATACAGTGACAGACCTGTACCCAGCAGTACTGTACCCCAGTGTTATACAGTGACAGACCTGTACCCAGCAGTACTGTACCCCAGTTTGTATACAGTGACAGACCTGCACCCACCAGTACTGAACACCAGTGTTATACAGTGGCAGACCCATACCCACCAGTACTGTACCCCAATGCTATATAGTGACAGACCTATACCCACCAGTACTGTATCCCAGTGTGATAGTGACAGACCTGTACCCACCAGTACTGTACCCGTGTTATACAGTGACAAACCTGTACCCACCAGTACTGTACCCCAGTGTTATATAGTGACAGACCTGTACCCACCAGTACTATACCCGTGTTATACAGTGACAGACCTGTACCCAACAGTACTGTATATCATTGTTATACAGTGACAGACCTATACCCACCAGTACTATACCCGTGTTATACAGTGACAGACCTGTACCAACCAGTACTGTACCCCAGTGTAATACAGTGACAGACCTGTACCCAACAGTACTGTATCCCAGTGTTATACAGTGACAGACCTATACCCACCAGTAATGTACCCCAATGTTATAAAGTGACAGACCTGCACCCAACAGTACTGTACCCCAGTGTTATACAGTGACAGACCTGTACCCACCAGGACTGTACCCCAGTGTTGTGCAATGACAGACCTGTACCCACAGTACTGTACCCCATTATACAGTGATAGACCTGTACCCACCAGTACTGTACCCCAGTGCTATATAGTGACAGACCTGTACCCACCAGTACTGTATCCCAGTGTGATAGTGACAGACCTGTTCCCACCAGTACTGTACCCGTGTTATACAGTGACAAACCTGTACCCACCAGTACTGTACCCCAGTCTTATATAGTGACAGACCTGTACCCACCAGTACTGTATCCCAGTGTTATACAGTGACAGACCTATACCCACCAGTAATGTACCCCAATGTTATAAAGTGACAGACCTGTACCCACCAGTACTGTACCCCAGTGTTATACAGTGACAGACCTGTACCCACCAGTACTGTACCCCAGTGTTGTGCAATGACAGACCTGTACCCACCAGTACTGTATCCCAGTGTGATAGTGACAGACCTGTACCCACCAGTACTGTACCCGTGTTACACAGTGACAAACCTGTGCCCACCAGTACTGTACCCCAGTGTTATATAGTGACAGACCTGTACCCACCAGTACTGTACACGTGTTGTACAGTGACAGACCTGTACCTACCAGTACTGTACCCCAGTGTTATAGTGACAGACCTGTACCCACAAGTACTGTATCCTTGTTATACAGTGGCAGACCCATACCCACCAGTGCTGTACCCCAGTGTTATACAGTGACAGACCTGTACCCACCAGTACTGTACCCAAGTGTTATACAGTGACAGACCCATACCCACCAGTACTGTACCCCAGTGTTATACAGTGACAGACCTGTACCCACTAGTACCGTACCCCAGTGTTAAAAAGTGACAGACCTGTACTCACCAGTACTGTACACCGGTGTTATACAGTGACCGACCTATACCCACCAGTACTGCACCCATGTTATATAGTGACAGACCTGTACGCACCAGTTCTGTACCCGTGTTATACAGTGACAGACCTGTACCCACCAGTACTGTATCCTTGTTATACAGTGACAGACCTGTACCCACCAGTACTGTACCCCAGTGTTATACAGTGACAGATCTGTACCCACCAGTACTGTACCCATGTTGAAAGTGACAGACCTGTACCCCTCAGTACTGTATCCTTGTTATACAGTGACAGACCTGTACCCAGCAGTACTGTACCCCAGTTTGTATACAGTGACAGACCTGTACCCACCAGTACTGTACACCAGTGTTATACAGTGGCAGACCCATACCCACCAGTGCTGTACCCCAGTGTGCATACAGTGACAGACCTATACCCACCAGTACTATATCCCAATGTTACACAGTGACAGACCTGTACCCACCAGTACTGTACCCCAGTGTTACACAGTGACAGACCTGTACCCACCAGTACTGTACCAGTGTTATACAGTGACAGACCTGTACCCACCAGTATAGTACCCCAGTGTTATACAGTGACCGACCTATACCCACCAGTACTGTATCCATGTTATATAGTGACAGACATGTACGCACCAGTACTGTACCCGTGTTATACAGTGGCAGACCTGTACCCCTCAGTACTGTATCCTTGTTATACAGTGACAGACCTGTACCCACCAATACTGTACCCCAGTGTTATACAGTGAAAGACCTGTACCCACCAGTACTGTACCCCAGTGTGTATACAGTGACAGACCTGTACCCAACAGTACTGTACCCCAGTGTTATACAGTGACAGACTTGCACCCACCAGTACAGGACCCCAGTGTTATACAGTGACAGACCTGTACCCAACAGTACTGTACCAGTGTTATACAGTGACAGACCTGTACCCAACAGTACTGTACCCCAGTGTTATACAGTGACAGACTTGCACCCACCAGTACAGGACCCCAGTGTTATACAGTGACAGACCTGTACCCAACAGTACTGTATCCCAGTGTTACACTGTGACAGACCTGTACCCAACAGTGCTGTATACCAGTGTTATACAGTGACAGACCTGTACCCAACAGTACTGTATACCAGTGTTATACAGTGACAGACCTGTACCCCCCCCCCAGTACAGTACCCCAGTGTTATACAGTGGCAGACCTGTACCACCCAGCACTGTACCCCAGTGTTATACAGTGACAGACCTGAACCCACCAGTACAGTACCCCAGTGTGATAGTGACAGACCTGTACCCACCAGTACTGTACCCATGTTACACAGTGACAAACCTGTACCCACCAGTACTGTACCCGTGTTATACAGTGACAGACCTGTACCCACCAGTACAGTACCCCAGTGTTATACAGTGACAGACCTGTACCCAACAGTACTGTATCCCAGTGTTATACAGTGACAGACTGTACCCACCAGTACTGTACCCCAATGTGTATACAGTGACAGACCTGTACCCACCAGTACTGTACCCCAGTGTTATACAGTGACAGACCTGTACCCAACAGTACTGAATCCCAGTGTTATACAGTGACAGACCTGTACCCAACAGTACTGTATACCAGTGTTATACAGTGACAGACCTGTACCCCCCAGTACAATACCCCAGTGTTATACAGTGGCAGACCTGTACCACCCATGACTGTACCCCAGTGTGATAGTGACAGACCTGTACCCAACAGTGCTGTATACCAGTGTTATACAGTGACAGACCTGTACACACCAGTACTGTACCCCAGTGTTGTACAGTGACAGACCTGTACCCACCAGTACTGTACCCCAGTGTTGTACAGTGACAGACCTGTACCCACCAGTACTGTACCCCAGTGTTGTACAGTGACAGACCTGTACCCACCAGTACTGTACCCCAGTGTTGTGCAATGACAGACCTGTGCCCACCAGTACTGTACCCGTGTTATACAGTGACAGACCTGTACCCACCAGTACTGTACCCCAGTGTTATACAGTGATAGATCTGTACCCACCAGCAATGTACCCGTGTTATACAGTGACAAACCTGTACCCACCAGTACTGTACACGTGTAGTATAGTGACAGACCTGTACCTACCAGTACTGTACCCCAGTGTTATAGTGACAGACCTGTACCCACCAGTACTGTACCCATGTTGAAAGTGACAGACCTGTACCCCTCAGTACTGTATCCTTGTTATACAGTGACAGACCTGTACCCACCAATACTGTACCCCAGTGTTATACAGTGACAGACCTGTACCCAGCAGTACTGTACCCCAGTGTTATACAGTGACAGACCTGTACCCAGCAGTACTGTACCCCAGTTTGTATACAGTGACAGACCTGCACCCACCAGTACTGAACACCAGTGTTATACAGTGGCAGACCCATACCCACCAGTACTGTACCCCAATGCTATATAGTGACAGACCTATACCCACCAGTACTGTATCCCAGTGTGATAGTGACAGACCTGTACCCACCAGTACTGTACCCGTGTTATACAGTGACAAACCTGTACCCACCAGTACTGTACCCCAGTGTTATATAGTGACAGACCTGTACCCACCAGTACTATACCCGTGTTATACAGTGACAGACCTGTACCCAACAGTACTGTATATCATTGTTATACAGTGACAGACCTATACCCACCAGTACTATACCCGTGTTATACAGTGACAGACCTGTACCAACCAGTACTGTACCCCAGTGTAATACAGTGACAGACCTGTACCCAACAGTACTGTATCCCAGTGTTATACAGTGACAGACCTATACCCACCAGTAATGTACCCCAATGTTATAAAGTGACAGACCTGCACCCACCAGTACTGTACCCCAGTGTTATACAGTGACAGACCTGTACCCACCAGTACTGTACCCCAGTGTTGTGCAATGACAGACCTGTACCCACAGTACTGTACCCCATTATACAGTGATAGACCTGTACCCACCAGTACTGTACCCCAGTGCTATATAGTGACAGACCTGTACCCACCAGTACTGTATCCCAGTGTGATAGTGACAGACCTGTTCCCACCAGTACTGTACCTGTGTTATACAGTGACAAACCTGTACCCACCAGTACTGTACCCCAGTGTTATAGTGACAGACCTGTACCCACCAGTACTGTACCCCAGTGTTATATAGTGACAGACCTGTACCCACCAGTACTGTACACGTGTTGTACAGTGACAGACCTGTACCTACCAGTACTGTACCCCAGTGTTATAGTGACAGACCTGTACCCACCAGTACTGTATCCTTGTTATACAGTGGCAGAGCCATACCCACCAGTGCTGTACCCCAGTCTTATACAGTGACAGACCTGTACCCACCAGTACTGTACCCAAGTGTTATACAGTGACAGACCCATACCTACCAGTACTGTACCCCAGTGTTATACAGTGACAGACCTGTACCCACTAGTACCGTACCCCAGTGTTATAAAGTGACAGACCTGTACTCACTAGTACTGTACACCGGTGTTATACAGTGACTGACCTGTACCCACCAGTACTGTACCCCAGTGTTATACAGTAACAGACCTGTACCCACCAGTACAGTACCCCAGTGTTATACAGTGACCGACCTATACCCACCAGTACTGCACCCATGTTATATAGTGACAGACCTGTACGCACCAGTACTGTACTCGTGTTATACAGTGGCAGACCTGTACCCCTCAGTACTGTATCCTTGTTATACAGTGACAGACCTGTACCCACCAATACTGTCCCCCAATGTTATACAGTGACTGACCTGTACCCATGGTAATGTACCCATGTTATACAGTGACAGACCTGTACCCACCAGTACTGTACCCCAGTGTTATCCAGTGACAGACCTGTACCCACCAGTACTGTACCACAGTGTTATACAGTGACAGACCTGTACCCACCTGTACAGTACCCCAGTGTTATAGTGACAGACCTGTACCCAACAGTACTGTATCCCAGTGTTATGCAGTGACAGATCTGTACCCACCAGTACAGTACCCCAGTGTTATACAGTGACAGACCTGTACCCACCATTACTGTACCCCAATGTGTATACAGTGACAGACCTGTACCCACCAGTACTGTACCCCAGTGGTATACAGTGACAGGCCTGTACCCAACAGTGCTGTATACCAGTGTTATACAGTGACAGACCTGTACCCAACAGTATTGTATACCAGTGTTATACAGAGACAGAACTGTACCCAACAGTGCTGTATACCAGTGTTATACAGTGACAGACCTGTACCCAACAGTACTGTATCCCAGTGTTATACAGTGACAGACCTGTACCCACCAGTACTGTACCCCAGTGTTATACAGTGACAGATCTGTACCCACCAGTAATGTACCCGTGTTATACGTTGACAAACCTGTACCCACCAGTACTGTAGCCCAGTGTTATACAATGACAGACCTGTACCCACCAGTACTGTACCCCAGTGTTATACAGTGGCAGACCCATACCCACCAGTGCTGTACCCCAGTGTGTATACAGTGACAGACCCATACCCACCAGTACAGTACCCCAGTGTTATACAGTGACAGACCTGTACCCACCAGTACTATACCCCAGTGTTACAGTGACAGACCTGTACCCAGCAGTACTGTACCCCAGTGTTACAGTGACAGACCTGTACCCACCAGTACTGTACCCCAGTGTTACGCAGTGACAGATCTGTACCCACCAGTAATGTACCCCAATGTTATACAGTGACAGACCTGTACCCACCAGTACTGTACCCCAGTGCTATACAGTGACAGACCTGTACCCACCAGTACTATACCCGTGTTATACAGTGACAGACCTATACCCACCAGTACTGTATCCCAGTGTTATACAGTGACAGACCTGTACCCACCAGTACTATACCCGTGTAATACAGTGACAGATCTGTACCCACCAGTAATGTACCCGTGTTATACAGTGACAAACCTGTACCCACCAGTACTGTACACTGACATACCTGTACCCACCAGTACTGTACCCATGTTGAAAGTGACAGACCTGTACCCCTCAGTACTGTATCCTTGTTATACAGTGACAGACCTGTACCCACCAGTACAGTTCACCGGTGTTATACAGTGACAGTCCTACACCCACCAGTACTATACCCCAGTGTTATACAGTGACAGACCTGTACCCACCAGTACTGTATCCCAGTGTTATACAGTGACAGACCTGTACCGAACAGTACTATATCCCAGTGTTATACAGTGACAGATCTGTACCCACAGGTACTGTGCCCCAGTGTTATACAGTGACAGACCTGTACCCACCAGTACTATACCCGTGTTATACAGTGACAGACCTGTACCCACCAGTACTGTACCCCAGTGTTATACAGTGACAGACCTGTACCCAACAGTACTGTATCCCAGTGTTATACAGTGACAGACCTATACCCACCAGTACTGTACCCCAGTGTTATACAGTGACAGATCTGTACCCACCAGTAATGTACCCCAATGTTATAAAGTGACAGACCTGTACCCACCAGTACTGTACCCCAGTGTTATACAGTGACAGACCTGTACCCACCAGTACTGTACCCCATTATACAGTGATAGACCTGTACCCACCAGTGCTGTACCCCAGTGCTATATAGTGACAGACCTGTACCCACCAGTACTGTACCCCAGTGTGATAGTGACAGACCTATACCCACCAGTACTGTACCCCAGTGTTGTGCAATGACAGACCTGTGCCCACCAGTACTGTACCCGTGTTATACAGTGACAGACCTGTACCCACCAGTACTGTACCCCAGTGTTATACAGTGATAGATCTGTACCCACCAGCAATGTACCCGTGTTATACAGTGACAAACCTGTACCCACCAGTACTGTACACGTGTAGTATAGTGACAGACCTGTACCTACCAGTACTGTACCCCAGTGTTATAGTGACAGACCTGTACCCACCAGTACTGTACCCATGTTGAAAGTGACAGACCTGTACCCCTCAGTACTGTATCCTTGTTATACAGTGACAGACCTGTACCCACCAATACTGTACCCCAGTGTTATACAGTGACAGACCTGTACCCAGCAGTACTGTACCCCAGTGTTATACAGTGACAGACCTGTACCCAGCAGTACTGTACCCCAGTTTGTATACAGTGACAGACCTGCACCCACCAGTACTGAACACCAGTGTTATACAGTGGCAGACCCATACCCACCAGTACTGTACCCCAATGCTATATAGTGACAGACCTATACCCACCAGTACTGTATCCCAGTGTGATAGTGACAGACCTGTACCCACCAGTACTGTACCCGTGTTATACAGTGACAAACCTGTACCCACCAGTACTGTACCCCAGTGTTATATAGTGACAGACCTGTACCCACCAGTACTATACCCGTGTTATACAGTGACAGACCTGTACCCAACAGTACTGTATATCATTGTTATACAGTGACAGACCTATACCCACCAGTACTATACCCGTGTTATACAGTGACAGACCTGTACCAACCAGTACTGTACCCCAGTGTAATACAGTGACAGACCTGTACCCAACAGTACTGTATCCCAGTGTTATACAGTGACAGACCTATACCCACCAGTAATGTACCCCAATGTTATAAAGTGACAGACCTGCACCCACCAGTACTGTACCCCAGTGTTATACAGTGACAGACCTGTACCCACCAGTACTGTACCCCAGTGTTGTGCAATGACAGACCTGTACCCACAGTACTGTACCCCATTATACAGTGATAGACCTGTACCCACCAGTACTGTACCCCAGTGCTATATAGTGACAGACCTGTACCCACCAGTACTGTATCCCAGTGTGATAGTGACAGACCTGTTCCCACCAGTACTGTACCTGTGTTATACAGTGACAAACCTGTACCCACCAGTACTGTACCCCAGTGTTATAGTGACAGACCTGTACCCACCAGTACTGTACCCCAGTGTTATATAGTGACAGACCTGTACCCACCAGTACTGTACACGTGTTGTACAGTGACAGACCTGTACCTACCAGTACTGTACCCCAGTGTTATAGTGACAGACCTGTACCCACCAGTACTGTATCCTTGTTATACAGTGGCAGAGCCATACCCACCAGTGCTGTACCCCAGTCTTATACAGTGACAGACCTGTACCCACCAGTACTGTACCCAAGTGTTATACAGTGACAGACCCATACCTACCAGTACTGTACCCCAGTGTTATACAGTGACAGACCTGTACCCACTAGTACCGTACCCCAGTGTTATAAAGTGACAGACCTGTACTCACTAGTACTGTACACCGGTGTTATACAGTGACTGACCTGTACCCACCAGTACTGTACCCCAGTGTTATACAGTAACAGACCTGTACCCACCAGTACAGTACCCCAGTGTTATACAGTGACCGACCTATACCCACCAGTACTGCACCCATGTTATATAGTGACAGACCTGTACGCACCAGTACTGTACTCGTGTTATACAGTGGCAGACCTGTACCCCTCAGTACTGTATCCTTGTTATACAGTGACAGACCTGTACCCACCAATACTGTCCCCCAATGTTATACAGTGACTGACCTGTACCCATGGTAATGTACCCATGTTATACAGTGACAGACCTGTACCCACCAGTACTGTACCCCAGTGTTATCCAGTGACAGACCTGTACCCACCAGTACTGTACCACAGTGTTATACAGTGACAGACCTGTACCCACCTGTACAGTACCCCAGTGTTATAGTGACAGACCTGTACCCAACAGTACTGTATCCCAGTGTTATGCAGTGACAGATCTGTACCCACCAGTACAGTACCCCAGTGTTATACAGTGACAGACCTGTACCCACCATTACTGTACCCCAATGTGTATACAGTGACAGACCTGTACCCACCAGTACTGTACCCCAGTGGTATACAGTGACAGGCCTGTACCCAACAGTGCTGTATACCAGTGTTATACAGTGACAGACCTGTACCCAACAGTATTGTATACCAGTGTTATACAGAGACAGAACTGTACCCAACAGTGCTGTATACCAGTGTTATACAGTGACAGACCTGTACCCAACAGTACTGTATCCCAGTGTTATACAGTGACAGACCTGTACCCACCAGTACTGTACCCCAGTGTTATACAGTGACAGATCTGTACCCACCAGTAATGTACCCGTGTTATACGTTGACAAACCTGTACCCACCAGTACTGTAGCCCAGTGTTATACAATGACAGACCTGTACCCACCAGTACTGTACCCCAGTGTTATACAGTGGCAGACCCATACCCACCAGTGCTGTACCCCAGTGTGTATACAGTGACAGACCCATACCCACCAGTACAGTACCCCAGTGTTATACAGTGACAGACCTGTACCCACCAGTACTATACCCCAGTGTTACAGTGACAGACCTGTACCCAGCAGTACTGTACCCCAGTGTTACAGTGACAGACCTGTACCCACCAGTACTGTACCCCAGTGTTACGCAGTGACAGATCTGTACCCACCAGTAATGTACCCCAATGTTATACAGTGACAGACCTGTACCCACCAGTACTGTACCCCAGTGCTATACAGTGACAGACCTGTACCCACCAGTACTATACCCGTGTTATACAGTGACAGACCTATACCCACCAGTACTGTATCCCAGTGTTATACAGTGACAGACCTGTACCCACCAGTACTATACCCGTGTAATACAGTGACAGATCTGTACCCACCAGTAATGTACCCGTGTTATACAGTGACAAACCTGTACCCACCAGTACTGTACACTGACATACCTGTACCCACCAGTACTGTACCCATGTTGAAAGTGACAGACCTGTACCCCTCAGTACTGTATCCTTGTTATACAGTGACAGACCTGTACCCACCAGTACAGTTCACCGGTGTTATACAGTGACAGTCCTACACCCACCAGTACTATACCCCAGTGTTATACAGTGACAGACCTGTACCCACCAGTACTGTATCCCAGTGTTATACAGTGACAGACCTGTACCGAACAGTACTATATCCCAGTGTTATACAGTGACAGATCTGTACCCACAGGTACTGTGCCCCAGTGTTATACAGTGACAGACCTGTACCCACCAGTACTATACCCGTGTTATACAGTGACAGACCTGTACCCACCAGTACTGTACCCCAGTGTTATACAGTGACAGACCTGTACCCAACAGTACTGTATCCCAGTGTTATACAGTGACAGACCTATACCCACCAGTACTGTACCCCAGTGTTATACAGTGACAGATCTGTACCCACCAGTAATGTACCCCAATGTTATAAAGTGACAGACCTGTACCCACCAGTACTGTACCCCAGTGTTATACAGTGACAGACCTGTACCCACCAGTACTGTACCCCATTATACAGTGATAGACCTGTACCCACCAGTGCTGTACCCCAGTGCTATATAGTGACAGACCTGTACCCACCAGTACTGTACCCCAGTGTGATAGTGACAGACCTATACCCACCAGTACTGTACACGTGTTGTACAGTGACAGACCTGTACCCACCAGTACTGTACCCCAGTGTTATAGTGACAGACCTGTACCCACCAGTACTGTACCCATGTTGAAAGTGACAGACCTGTACCCCTCAGTACTGTATCCTTGTTATACAGTGACAGACCTGTACCCACCAATACTGTACCCCAGTGTTATACAGTGACAGACTTGTACCCAGCAGTACTGTACCCCAGTGTGTATACAGTGACAGACCTGTACCCACCAGTACTGTACCCCAGTGTTATACAGTGGCAGACCCATACCCACCAGTGCTGTACCCCAGTGTGTATACAGTGACAGACCTATACCCACCAGTTCAGTACCCCAGTGTTATACAGTGACAGACCTGTACCCACCAGTACTGTACCCCAGTGTTATACAGTGACAGACCTGTACCCACCAGTACTATACCCGTGTTATACAGTGACAGACCTGTACCCACCAGTACTGTACCCCAGTGTTATACAGTGACAGACCTGTACCCAACAGTACTGTATCCCAGTGTTATACAGTGACAGACCTATACCCACCAGTACTGTACCCCAGTGTTATACAGTGACAGACCTGTACCCACCAGTACTGTACCCCAGTGTTGTGCAATGACAGACCTGTACCCACCAGTACTGTACACGTGTTGTACAGTGACAGACCTGTACCTACCAGTACTGTACCCCAGTGTTATAGTGACAGACCTGTACCCACCAGTACTGTACCCATGTTGAAAGTGACAGACCTGTACCCCTCAGTACTGTATCCTTGTTATACAGTGGCAGACCCATACCCACCAGTGCTGTACCCCAGTGTGTATACAGTGACAGACCTGTACCCACCAGTACTGTACCCGTGTTGTACAGTGACAGACCTGTACCCACCAGTACTGTACCCCAGTGTTATACAGTGACAGACCTGTACCCACCAGTACTGTACTCCAGTGTTATACAGTGACAGACCTGTCCCCAACAGTTCTGTACCCCAGTGTTGTACAATGATAGACATCCACCCACCAGTACTGTACCCCAGTGTTATACAGTGACAGACCTGTACCCACTAGTACCGTACCCCAGTGTTTGGCTGACTTTCCCTCATTCTAACCTCGGGGTCACTGGGCAGTGATCAGGAGAAGGAACTCTGGCTGATTCTCACTCTAACCTGGGGGTCACTGAGCAGTGAATTGGAGCAGAAACCCTGTCTGATTTCCCCTCTCTCTAACCCAGGGGTCACTGGGCAGTGATCAGGAGCAGGAACCCTGTCTGATTTCCCCTCTCTCTCTCTCTCTCTCTCGAACCCAGGGGTCAGTGGGCCGGATGTCACCCCCCCGATTGAGATCAGACAACTAAGCAGACTGGGGGGCGCGGCGGAAGGAGATTAAAATCTAGGACCCCCTGGGTTGTGTGCCACAGTACCACAATGGCAGTGCTTTTACCCAAATTGCAGCAGAATGAGCGATGAATCTTTGGAAATGGACGGGAGCAGCAAGAACGCCAGCTACCGATGTAACAGATAACCGCACGGATTCACAGAGCTTCCAAATGGTTTCAAAGCTCATTTGATAAGATTAATAAAATGGTTAATCGGTTAATAAAACTGCTGGAATGTGAATGGATTTCAAAGTCAGACAAAGGGCTGATTATCTCTCCCATCGCCACACAGAGCACAACGCTGCCATTTATATAAAGCAGGGCAAGCAGCGAAAGGAAATGTTCTCAAATTATAATACGGAACTTTCCTGAAGAGAGTGAAGGACGGCCCTTGGCAGGCGGTCTGGAATCGAGTGAAGGCAGTCAGTGTCTCTCGCACTCCACAAGGAGCAGGCGACTGTTCGGTGGAACGACACGCGTTCTGTCAACTTGTATCGAAGCCACTGTCAGCGGGCGCTGAATTTACACACCAGCCCTCAGGGTGGGAGGCTGTGCTAGCCACAGCGGGCTGGACCACTGAGAGGTAACCCTCCAATTACTCCCCCGACACCCCCATCAGGACGGACAAGGTCTTCACGCAAGACTTTGCTTGTAACCCCATCCTGGGAGTTTCATATGGATCCGCTCGGATATCCCCCCGTTCCCCCACCTCCGACATAGTCAGCAGAACCCAACATATTCCAGGAATGAAGATTGAACACCCCATCAATTGCAGAGGGTGAATCTAGAACATCGCTCACCCACTGCGGGGATTGGGACATTAAACACATTCTGCAGCACAGGTAATCTTCGCTCAAGGGGCACTGGATGGTATAGATCAGAAATTGATCAGCCTCGTGTGTCACATATGACACTGCCCTGCACCGCACAACAACAACAACTTGTATTTATATAGTGCCTTTAACATTGTGAAACGTCCCATGGCGCTTGACAAGAGTATTATGCGATAAAAATTTGACACCGAGCCGCATAATAGAAATTAGCACAGGTGAACAAAAGCTTGGTCAAAGAGGTAGGTTTTAAGGAGCGTCGTGAAGGAGAAAAGAGAGGTACAGAGGTGGAGAGGTTTTGGGAGGGAGTTCCAGAGCTTGGGGCCCAGGCAACAGAAGGCACAGCTGCCAATGGTTGAGCGATTATAATCAGGGATGCTCAAGAGGGCAGAATTAGAGGAGGGGAGGTTGTGGGGCCGTAGAAGGTTACAGAGATAGGGAGGGACGAGGGCCATGGAGGGAATTGAAACAAGGTTGAGACTTTTGAAATTGAGGTGTGGCTGGACCGGGAGCCAATGTAGGTCAGCGAGCACAGGGGTGATGGGTGAGCAGGACTTGGTGCGAGTTAGGACACGGGCAGCCGAGGTTTGGATCACCTCTTGTTTATGTAGGGTAGAATGTGGGAGGCCAGCCAGGAGTGCATTGGAATAGTCAAGTCTCGAGGTAACAAAGGCATGGATGAGGGTTTCAGCAGCAGATGAGCCAAGGCAGGGGCAGAGAGGGGCGATGTTACCGAGGTGGAAATAGGCGGTCTTAGTTATGCTGCGGATATGTGGTCAAAAGCTTATTTCAGGGTCAAATATGACACCATGGTTGCGAACAGTCTGGTTCAGCCTCAGACAGGAGTTGGGAGAGGGATGGAGTCAGTGACTAGGGAATGCCTGACAGACCGCATTGCGGCACTGGAGCTGCGGGTGGATTTACTCTGGAGCATTCACGATGCTGAGAATGACGTGAATAGCACGTTTAGTGAGTTGGTCTTGCCACAGGTGAAGGGTACACAGCCAGATAGGAAATGGATGACCAACAGGAAGAGCTGTGCAAGGAAGGTAGTGCAGGGGTCCCCTGCAGTCATCCCCCTGCAAAACAGATACACTGCTTTAGGTACTGTTGAGGGGGATGACTCATCAGGGGAGGGCAGCAGCAGCCAAGTTCATGGCACCGTGGGTGACTCTGCTGCACAGGAGGGCAGGAAAAAGAGTGGGAGAGCTATATTGATAGGGGATTCAATTGTAAGGGGAATAGATAGACGTTTCTGCTGCCGCAACCGAGACTCCAGGATGGAATGTTGCCTCCCTGGTGCAAGGGTTAAGGATGTCTCAGAGCGGGTGCAGGGCATTCTGAAAAGGGAGGGTGAACAGCCAGTTGTCGTGGTGCATATAGGTACCAACGATATAGGTAAAAAACGGGATGAGGTCCTACAAGACGAATTTAGGGAGCTAGGAGCTAAATTAAAAAGTAGGACCTCAAAAGTAGTAATCTCAGGATTGCTACCAATGCCACGTGCTAGTCAGAGTGGAATCGCAGGATAGCTCAGATAAATACGTTGCTTGAGGAGTGGTGCAGAAGGGAGGGATTCAAATTCCTGGGACATTGGAACCGGTTCTGGGGGAGGTGGGACCAGTACAAACCAGATGGTCTGCACCTGGGCAGGACCGGAACCAATGTCCTGGGGGGAGTGTTTGCTAGTGCTGTTGGGGAGGGGTTAAACTAATAGGGCAGGGGAATGGGAACCTTTACAGGGAGACAGAGAGAAGTAGAATGGGGGCAGAAGCAAAAGATAGAAAGAAGAAAAGTAAAAGTGGAGGGCAGAGAAACCAAAGGCAAGAAGCATTACAGCAAAATTCTAAAGGGGCAAAGTATGTTAGAAAGACAAGCCTGAAGGCTCTGTGCCTCAATGCGAGGAGTATTCATAATAAGGTGGATGAATTAACTGCGCAGATAGCAGTTAACGGGTATGATGTGATTGGCATCACGGAGACATGGCTCCAGGGAGACCAAGGCTGGGAACTCAACATCCAGGGCTATTCAACATTTAGGAAGGATAGACAGAAAGGAAAAGGAGGTGGGGTGGCATTGCTGGTTAAAGAGGAAATTAATGCAATAGCAAGAAAGGACATTAGCTTGGATGATGTGGAATCGGTATGGGTGGAGCTACGGAATACCAAAGGGCAGAAAACTAGTGGGAGTTGTGCACAGACCTCCAAACAATAGTCGTGAGGTTAGGGACAGATTCAAACAAGAAATTAGGGATGCATGCAATAAAGGCACAGCAGTAATCATGGGCGACTTTAATCTACATATTGATTGGGCTAACCAAACTGGTAGCAATGCGGTGGAGGAGGATTTCCTGGAGTATATTACGGATGGTTTTCTCGACGAATATGTCGAGGAACCAACTAGGGAGCTGACCATCCTAGACTGGGTCATGTGTAATGAGAAGGGACTAATTAGCAATCTTGTTGTGCGAGGCTCCTTGGGGAAGAGTGACCATAATATGGTAGAATTCTTTATTAAGGTGGAGAGTGACGCAGTGAATTCAGAGACTAGGGTCCTGAACTTAAGGAAAGGAAACTTCGATGGTATGAGATGTGAATTGGCTAGAATAGACTAGCGAGTGATACTTAAAAGGTTGACAGTGCATAGGCAATGGCAAACATTTAAAGATCACATGGATGAACTTCAGCAATTGTACATCCCTGTCTGGAGTAAAAAATAAAATGGGGAAGGTGGCTCAACGGTGGCGAACAAAGGAAATTAAGGATAGTGTTAAATCCAAGGAAGAGGCATATAAATTGGCCAAAAAAAGCAGCAAACCTGAGGACTAGGAGAAATTTAGAATTCAGCAGAGGGGGACAAAGGGTTTAATTAGGAGGGGGAAAATAGAGTATGATAAGAAGCTTGCCAAAAACATAAAAACTGACTGCAAAAGCTTCTATAGATATGTGAAGAGAAAAAGATTAGTGAAGACAAACGTAGGTCCCTTGCAGTCGGATTCAGGTGAATTTATAATGGGGAACAAAGAAATGGCAGAAAAATTGAACAAATACTTTGGTTCTGTCTTCACGAAGGAAGACACAAATAACCTTCCGGAAGTACTCGGGAACTGAGGGTCTTGTGAGAAGGAGGAACTGAAGGATATCCTTATCAGGCGGGAAATTGATGGAATTGAAGGCCGATAAAGCCGAATAGTCTGCATCCCAGAGTACTTAAGGAAGTAGCCCTAGAAATAGTGGATGCATTGGTGATCATTTTCCAACAGTCTATCAACTCTGGGTCAATTCCTATGGACTGGAGGGTAGCTAATGTAGCATCACTTTTAAAAAAGGGAGGGAGATAGAAAGCGGGTAATTATAGACCGGTTAGCCTGACATCAGTAGTGGGGAAAATGTTGGAATCAATTATTAAGGATGAAATAGCAGCGCATTTGGGAAGCAGTGACAGAATCGGTCCAAGTCAGCATGGATTTATGAAAGGGAAATCATGCTTGACAAATCTTCTGGCATTTTTTGAGGATGTAACGAGTAGAGTGGACAAGGGAGAACCAGTGGATGTGGTGTATTTGGACTTTCAAAAGGCTTTTGACAAGGTCCCACACAAGAGATTGGCGTGCAAAATCAAAGAACATGGTATTGGGGGTAATATACTGACGTAGATAGAGAACTGGTTGGCAGACAAGAAGCAGAGAGTCGGGATAAACGGGTCCTTTTCAGAATGGCAGGCAGTGACTAGTGGGGAGTGCCGCAGGGCTCAGTGCTGGGACCCCAACTCTTTACAATATACATCAATGATTTAGATGAAGGAATTGAGTGCAATATCTCCAAGTTTACAAATGACACTAAACTGGGTGCTGGTGTGAGCTGTGAGGGGGATGCTAAGAGGCTGCAGGGTGACTTGGACAGGTTAGGTGAGTGGGCAAATGCATGGCAGATACAGTATAATGTGGATAAATGTGAGTTTATCCACTTTGGGGGCAAAAACGCGAAGACAGAATATTATCTGAATGGCGGCAGATTAGGAAAAGGGGAGGTGCAACGAGACCTGGGTGTCATGGTCCATCAGTCATTGAAAGTTGGCATACAGGTACAGCAGGCAGTGAAGAAGGCAAATGGTATGTTGGCCTTCATAGCTAGGGGATTTGAGTATAGGAGCAGGGAGGTCTTACTGCAGTTGTACAGGGCCTTGGTGAGGCCTCACCTGGAATATTGTGTTCAGTTTTGGTCTCCTAATCTGAGGAAGGACATTCTTGCTATTGAGGGAGTGCAGCAAAGGTTCACCAGACTGATTCCAGGGATGGCTGGACTGACATATGAGGAGTGACTGGATCAACTGGGCCTTTATACACTGGAGTTTAGAAGGATGAGAGGGGATCTCATAGAAACATAAAAGATTCTGACGGGAAGGGACAGGTTTGATGCGGGTAGAATGTTCCCGATGTTGGGGAAGTCCAGAACCAGGGGACACAGTCTTAGGATAAGGGGTAGGCCATTTAGGACTGAGATAAGGAGAAACTTTTTCACTCGGAGAGTTGTTAACCTGTGGAATTCCCTGCCGCAGAGAGTTGTTGATGCCAGTTCATTGGATATGTTCAAGAGGGAGTTAGATATGGCCCTTATGGCTAAAGGGATCAAGGGATATGGAGAGAAAGCAGGAAAGGGTTATTGAGGGAATGACCAGTCATGATCTTATTGAATGATGGTGCAGGCTCGAAGGGCCGAATGGCCTACTCCTGCACCTATTTTCTATGTTTCTATGTTTCTGTGATGGATTCTCCTCAGAAGTTGAAACTAGAAAGGGTGAAATTTTTGAATACTGGCCATACACGAGGGAAGGAGAGGTGAGCAATTCGGTTCCCAATGGGCTGATGGTAAATGGTGCACCAGCTGTACAGAGCAGGAGGATCCCCGGTTCCATCAGAACACTGAGCTTGGTCAAAGCATCTCTATGGGACAGCAGTAGGGACATCACTGCCCTGGATTAGTGAGGGTAACTCAGCTATGCTCCTGCCCATCATCACTCACCAATCACTCCACCAGGAAGCGTGGCCACTGGGTGAGGACACCTATGGACCCCGTGTGAGGCCCTCCATAGACAAACAACCGGCTGTGGAACCCGTATCCCAGTGAGAGTCAGTGTGTGTAGGACCCGTACCCCAGTGAGAATCAGTGTCTGTGGAACCCATACCCCAGTGAGAGTCAGTGTCTGTGGAACCTGTACCCCAGTGAGAGTCAGTGTGTGTAAGACCCGTACCCCAATGAGAGTCAGTGTGTGTGGGACCCGTACCCCAGTGAGAGTCAGTGTGTGTGGGACCCGTACCCCAATGAGAGTCGGTGTGTGTGGGACCCGTACCCCAGTGAGAGTCAGTGTGTGTGAGACCCGTACCCCAGTGAGAGTCAGTGTGTGTGGGACCCGTACCCCAGTGAGAGTCAGTGTGTGTGGAACCTGTACCCCAGTGAGAGTCAGTGTGTGTGGGACCCGTACCCCAGTGAGAGTCAGTGTGTGTGGGACCCGTACCCCAGTGAGAGTCAGTGTGTGTGGGACCCGTACCCCAGTGAGAGTCAATGTGTGTGGGACCCGTACCCCAGTGAGAGTCAGTGTGTGTGGGACCCGTACCCCAGCGAGAGTTAGTGTGTGTGGAACCCGTGCCCCAGCGAGAGTTAGTGTGTGTGGAACCCGTGCCCCAGTGAGAGTCAGTGTGTGTGGAACCCGTGCCCCAGTGAGAGTCAGTGTGTGTGGAACCCGTGCCCCAGTGAGAGTCAGCGCTGTGGGAGACAGTGGGAGAAAATATTACGGATAAAGGGAACGGGTTTGTTGTGGAATTGCGGGGAGCTGAGGGGTCTGGCAGGCGTTGAAACATTTTCTGCCTTTGAATTGATTAAAGGGTGGATTTCTCTGCCCTGCCCATGTTTCAGAACAAGAGCTGGTCGGCCTGACCTCACGCACACAGGGTTGGGACTGAGCACTGAGTCAGCTGTGTCCCCAGACTGGACACAGCTCTGCTCAGAGCCCAGGCCTGCTGTATGTCACGGGAAGCAAACGGTCTGTGTTGTTGATAGTGAGACGCGGGTATCAGAGAGCTCCACCCAGAACATCCAATAACCAGCAGCAGGGCCGGGCCGGCAGGGGAACAGGACCCGGGCCAGCATCTGGAACCTGGTCAGAGCAAGGGTTGGAGGTGAGGTTGGGGTGTGGTGGTTGGGGGTTAGGTTGGGGGTTGGGATTTGGTGTTGGGAGTGGGGGTAGGGATGGGGGTGTGGAAGGGGTTGGGGTGGAGGAGGGGTTGGGGAGGCGGGATTGGGGGTGGTGGTTGCGGGTTGGGTTAGAGGGCGGGCTTGGTGTTTGGTGGGGGTGAGGGAGGGGATGTGGGTGGGGAAGGGGTTGGGGGTTTGGTGTTGGGCATGGGGGTGGAGGTGGGGGAACTCCCAGCCCGTGCATACGGAGTCTTGCTGTACAGCTTTCTCAGCTCCCGACTGAACTCACAGGAGAGGGAACATCGAGTTTTCCCAAAGCATTCTCAATCTGGGAGATCCCAGCGTTACTGGAGCAGAGTTTTACTTCACTAACAGCCAGAAGGAAAATGAATGCCCAACCGGACCGGGAATGCGGTCTCGGACTGAGGATTCTCATTTCCAATTATGTTATTATGCTTTGATTTACCGTGTTCCGACTGACGTTATTTGCTTCCTGTATTTTTATGCGCTTGATATTTGCCACTTGTATGAGTGGGAGGAGGCTGGTGTGGAGAATAAACCCGGCATGGAGCAATGGGCTGAATGGCGCGTTTCTGTGTTCACCATTCTGGCTCTGCTCCCACACAGTGTCAGTGCACAGGCTCCTGATAATCTTCAAACAATGTCATATGCCACAGCCCCCTGTTTAATATGTTGGTCGCAGTACATGACAACACAATTCTATCGTGTTAAAATCAGGAATCTTAAAAGTTCCAGCACAGAAGGTGGCCATTCGGCCCATCGTGCCTGAGCTGGCTCTTTGGTCGTGCCGATATGGCTCAGAGACGTGGACCATATACAGCAGGCACCTCAAAGCGCTGGAGAAGTCCCACCAGCGCTGCCTCCGCAAGATCCTGCAAATCCTTTGGCAGGATAGACGCACCAACGTCAGTGTTCTCGCTCAGGCCAACATCCCCAGCATCGAAGCACTGACCACACTCGACCAGCTCCGTTGGGCGGGCCACATCGTCCGCATGCCTGACACGAGACTCCCAAAGCAAGCGCTCTACTCGGAGCTCTGACACAGCAAGCGAGTCCCAGGAGGGCAGAGTAAACGCTTTAAGGACACCCTCAAATCCTCCTTGAAGAAGTGCAACATCCCCACTGACACCTGGGAGTCCCTGGCATCTGCGAAGGCGCCGAACACTTCGAGTCTCTTCGCCGGGACCACGCGGAAGCCAAGCACAAACATCGGAAGGAGCACAAGGCAACCCAAGCCACCCGTCCCTTCAACCAGTGTCTGCCCCACCTATGACAGAGACTGTCGATCCCGCATTGGACTCATCAGTGATCTCAGAACTCATATTAGTGTGGAAGCAAGTAATCCATCCTTCCCTCCCTCAATACCTCCATACTTCCCTCAATATCTCCCTCCCTCCGTCCGTCCGCCCGCCCCTCCCTCTGTCCCTCAGCCACGAGTATTTCCTTCGATCCTCCTTTCGCCGCTGTTCCATTAAACTGATGCATATTAAAAAAGTCTGATCCCCTGATAAACGCTGTGAACAGTCACCGCGTGTCACCGATCCTCCCACCCAGACAAGCAATGGACATGCAGACAAAGTGCTTCACCGCTCCACTCGGTCAGCCTCCACTGACCACGAAGAGAGAAAAGATTTAACGCCCGTCGCCTGCATACCCACTGCTGGCGTCTCTCACGGCCCACTCCGGGCAGGGGCGTCGGCAGGCTGTTCGACAAAGGGGGGCATCACAGGCGAGTCGATCCTGTCCTCACCCAAGTGTCTGTCTACGCACCTTCCAGCTGGTGTGACTGACGAACAGGAACCCCGGCCCACCTCCCCCTCCCAGGGCACTGACGCCAATTGTGGCCCCTCTGTTGCTGTGCTGCCTGACTCTCAAACTCAGTACAGATCAGGCACAACCAACTATTTCATCTCTCCTCCCTCCCACCCTATCACAGACCTTCCCTTTTGTTCTTTCCTCCCCTCCCCCCTTTCCCTGCCCCGACTCTTGCTTAAAACCTGTTACATCTCTAACTTTTTTCAGTTCTTACGCAGGGCCATCGACCTGAAACGTTAACTCTTTCTCTCTCTCTCTCTCCACAAATTCTGCCTGGCCTGCTGAGTATTTCCAACATTTTCT
The DNA here is from genome assembly GCF_044704955.1 of Pristiophorus japonicus. NCBI lineage: Eukaryota > Metazoa > Chordata > Chondrichthyes > Pristiophoridae > Pristiophorus > Pristiophorus japonicus. The sequence continues at coordinate 54,267 of NW_027251110.1, forward strand.
GTATTTATTTCAGATCAAGAGGCACAACTGTTTCAATAAAACCAGAACCAGTTGAAGCAGGTATTGGCGAGCGTCTGTTTAAGGAGGGAATTGGTATCAGTCAGATCTTGGTACCGCTCTGGGTGCGGACACTGACCACTCCCAAACCAGCCCACCGGGAGCAGCCCGAGAACACAGTGCGATGTGGGACTGGGGCTCTGGTTTGTGTTGGACAGGATTTCAGGAACTAGCCGGAGGGTCAGCGATCCAAACACTCTGCCCTGCTTTCAGAAAACAGTCATCATACTGCGACACGACGAGAACCAAAAGCCTCACTCTGATGGAATCATTACAGCACCACCACCACCCATATTACAGCACGATAACCCCGGTCCTTACACCTCCCCCCCCTCGTTACAACTCTCCCTCCTTGTTACACCTTCCCCCCCCCCCACCGTTACACATTCCCACCTCCCTCGTTACACTTCCCACCTCCCCCCCTCGTTACACCTCCCCCCCGCCCCCCCCCCCGTTACACCTTCTCCCCCGGCCCCCCCCCCCGTTACACATTCCCACCTCGCTCGTTACACCTCCCCCCCCCTCGTTACACCTCCCCCCCTCGTTACACCTACCCCCCGCCCCCCGTTACACCTCCCCCCCCCCTCGTTACACCTCCCCCCCTCGTTACACCTACCCCCCGCCCCCCGTTACACCTCCCCCCCCCTCGTTACACCTCCCCCCCCCTCGTTACACCTCCCCCCCTCGTTACACCTACCCCCCCGCCCCCCGTTACACCTTCTTCTCCCCCCCCCCTCGTTACACCTTCTCCCCCCCCCTCTCATTACACCTGCTAGGCACAATGATCTCCCACTCACCCTGCTCCTCCACAACTGCCTCCCACAGCGCAGCACAATCTCAGTGGACACGGGCCCCTCTGGGCAGTGTTACACTCTGCGATTACTGTCAGTGTTACAGTCAGGTAAGGTGACAGCCAACACATTGCGCTTGGAGGCTGTGCTGACTGATTGTTCCATGGAGCAGAGAATCAGCAACTGAAACAATCACCTGACTGAGAACTGCAGCCCTGAAGGAGCATGCTTGCGGAGTTTGGGAATGACACACCTTTAACTCAGGCAATAAGTAGATGTCAGGATCAGCGAGAGCAGGATCGTAACATGGATTTGCTGATCCTGAATTCCCCCAAATTCTCAGAAAACCAGCTTTAAAACTCAACACATGGAGGCTGGCACAGCGTCCAATCATCCTCCAGCAATAGCTTTGAAGGTCAGAGGCTAATCCACTGGCATCTGCTCTGCGATTAAACCAATTTACTCTTTATGTTTGCCTGTAATCCACTGTACAAAATCACCCAAACACAGGCCATGGGGGGAGGGAGAGGCTTGCCTCATCATATACCAAGGTTACAACAGGTAACCTCACACCAGCCAACAATTCTAACCACAGTTACCCACCCTGTCCCCACCTCCTTCCTCCCCCTCTCCGAACTAATCCTGAACGTTGACAGTTCCTGCCCCAGCCTCTAACGCTGGGAGTGAATCCCACAGCCTCACAGCTCTCCGTGTCAAGCGGTTTCTCCAGTCCTCTGTTCCAAATCTCTCACGTTTACTCTGGTATCCCCGAGCTCGGGACGGTCAGTGAGTCAGTCACAGAGCTCGGCCACCCACTGACTGGCCCGAGCTCGCCCACTGACCCGAGCTCGCCCACTGACCCGAGCTCGCCCACTGACCCGAGCTCACCCACTGAGCCGAGCTTACCCACTGACCAGCCCGAGCTCACCCACTGACCCGAGCTTACCCACTGACCAGCCCGAGCTCACCCACTGACCCTAGCTCACCCACTGACCCGGGCTCACCCACTGACCGGCCCAAGCTCACCCACTGACCGGCCCAAGCTCACCCACTGACCGGCCCAAGCTCACCCACTGACCGGCCCAAGCTCACCCACTGACCCGAGCTCACCTACTGACCGGCCTGAGCTCGCGCACTCTCCGGCCTGAGCTCGCCCACTGACCCGAGCTCGCCCACTGACCCGAGCTTACCCACTGACCGGCCCGAGCTCACCCACTGAGCCGAGCTTACCCACTGACCAGACCGAGCTCACCCACTGATCCGAGCTTACCCACTGACCAGCCCGAGCTCACCCACTGACCCGAGCTCACCCACTGACCCGGGCTCACCCACTGACCAGCCCAAGCTCACCCACTGACCGGCCCAAGCTCACTCACTGACCCGGGCTCACCCACTGACCCAAGCTCACCTACTGACCGGCCTGAGCTCGCCCACTCTCCGGCCTGAGCTCGCCCACTCTCCGGCCTGAGCTCGCCCACTGGCCTGAGCTCGCCCACTGACCGGCCCGAGCTCGCCCACTGACCGGCCCGAGCTCACCCACTGACCCGCCCGAGCTCGCCCACTGACCCAAGCTCACCCACTGACCGGCCCGAGCTCACCCACTGACCGGCCCGAGCTCACCCACTGACCCGCCCGAGCTCGCCCACTGACCCAAGCTCGCCCACTGACCGGCCCGAGCTCGCCCACTGACCGCCCGAGCTCACCCACTGACCGCCCGAGCTCACCCACTGACCCGCCCGAGCTCACCCACTGACCGGCCCAAGCTCACCCACTGACCCGAGCGCACCCACTGACCCGAGCTCACCCACTGACCGCCCGAGCTCACCCACTGACCCGCCCGAGCTCACCCACTGACCGGCCCAAGCTCACCCACTGACCCGAGCGCACCCACTGACCCGAGCTCACCCACTGACCGGCCTGAGCTCGCCCACTCTCCGGCCTGAGCGCGCCCACTCTCCAGCCTGAGCTCGCCCACTGACCAGCCCGAGCTCGCCCACTGACCCGAGCTCGCCCACTGACCCAAGCTCACCCACTGACTGGCCCGAGCTCGCCCACTGACCCAAGCTCGCCCACTGACCGGCCCGAGCTCGCCCACTGACCGCCCGAGCTCACCCACTGACCCGCCCGAGCTCTCCCACTGACCGGCCCAAGCTCACCCACTGACCCGAGCTCGCCCACTAATCCGTGCTCACCCACTGACCAGCCCGAGCTCACCCACTGACCCGCCCGAGCTCACCCACTGACCGCCCGAGCTCACCCACTGACCGACCCGAGCTCACCCACTGACCGGCCCGAGCTCACCCACTGACCCGAGCTCACCCACTGACCGACTCAAGCTCGCCCTCTGACCCGAGCTCACCCACTGACCGGTCCGAGCTCGCCCTCTGACCCGAGCTCACCCACTGACCCGAGCTCACCCACTGACCGACCCAAGCTCGCCCTCTGACCCGAGCTCACCCACTGACCGGCCCAAGCTCGCCCTCTGACCCGAGCTCACCCACTGACCCGAGCTCACCCACTGACCGACCCAAGCTCGCCCTCTGACCCGAGCTCATCCACTGACCGACCCAAACTCGCCCTCTGACCCGAGCTCACCCACTGACCGACCCAAGCTCGCCCTCTGATCCAAGCTCACCCACTGACCGGCCCAAGCTCGCCCTCTGACCCGAGCTCACCCACTGACCGGCCCAAGCTCGCCCTCTGACCCGAGCTCACCCACTGACCCGAGCTCACCCACTGACCGACCCAAGCTCGCCCTCTGACCCGAGCTCACCCACTGACCGGCCCGAGCTCGCCCACTGACCGCCCGAGCTCACCCACTGACCCGCCCGAGCTCACCCACTGACCCGCCCGAGCTCACCCACTGACCGGCCCGAGCTCGCCCACTGACCCGAGCTCACCCACTGACCCGCCCGAGCTCACCCACTGACCGCCCGAGCTCACCCACTGACCCGCCCGAGCTCACCCACTGACCGCCCGAGCTCACCCACTGACCGCCCGAGCTCACCCACTGACTGCCCGAGCTCATCCACTGACCCGAGCTCACCCACTGACCCGAGCTCACCCACTGACCCGCCCGAGCTCACCCACTGACCCGAATTCGCCCACTGACCACCCGAGCTCACCCACTGACCGACCTGAGCTCACCCACTGACCCGAGCTCACCCACTGACCCGCCCGAGCTCACCCACTGACCCGAATTCGCCCACTGACCACCCGAGCTCACCCACTGACTGCCCGAGCTCATCCACTGACCCGAGCTCACCCACTGACCCGAGCTCACCCACTGACCCGCCCGAGCTCACCCACTGACCCGAATTCGCCCACTGACCACCCGAGCTCACCCACTGACCGACCTGAGCTCACCCACTGACCCGAGCTCACCCACTGACCGACCTGAGCTCGCCCACTGACCCGCCCGAGCTCGCCCACTGACCCGCCCGAGCTCGCCCACTGACCGCCCGAGCTCTTCATGTTCCCGACACACTAACTGTTTAGAAGAACATCAGAAATAGGAGCAGGAGTAGGCCATACGGCCCCTCGAGCCTGCTCCGCCATTCAATAAGATCATGGCTGATCTGATCATGGACTCAGCTCCACTTCCCTGCCCTTCCTCATAACCCTTCACTCCCTGATCGCTCAAAAATCTGTCTGTCTCCACCTGAAATATATTCAATGACCCAGCCTCCACAGCTCTCTGGGGCAGAGAATTCTACAGATTTACAACACTGAGAAGAAATTCCTCCGCATCTCAGTTTTAAATGTGTGGCCTCTTATTCTAAGACTATGTCCCCTAGTTTTAGTTTCCACTATGAGTGAAAATATACTCTTTGCATCCACTTTGTTGAGCCCATCAGTATCTTATATGTTTCGATAAGATCACCTCTTATTCTTCTGAACTCCAATGAGTATAGGCCCGACCTACTCAACCTTTGTTCATAGAGAACGCAAATTGCTGTTTGTCATAAGTTGGCATTTCTCCATCAATCCAGGCTGGAGGGAAAAAAGCCTTGCATCTGTACAGAGCGAGAGGCTGGGATTTCAGCACCGACCATCACCACACACCACAAGCAGTTTAATTAACGACATAAACCTAACCTGTGCTGTACCTGCCCTGGGAGTGTTTGATGGGACAGTGTAGAAGGAGCTTTACTCTGTATCTAACCCCATGCTGTATCTGCCCTGGGAGTGTTTGATGGGACAGTGTAGAAGGAGCTTTACTCTGTATCTAACCCCATGCTGTACCTGCCCTGGGAGTGTTTGATGGGACAGTGTAGAAGGAGCTTTACTCTGTATCTAACTCCATGCTGTATCTGCCCTGGGAGTGTTTGATGGGACAGTGTAGAGGGAGCAAGTTGTGATTATTACATGTCGAGACAGAGAGATTGACCTGACAGGCACGAGCATAAGAGAAAGACATCCTGCAGCATTTGCTGTCGGTCTCCTAGATTAAACGCGAGCGAGAAATACAGATGCTGAATAAAACGAACATGACATTTAATCGGCTCCAACGTGGCTCAGCCCCACTACGAGCTATCAAGGTTGTGAGCAAACTTGCAGCATCACAATCCCCGCACATCTCAGCTCATCCTGACTCAGCCTTCCCCACAAACCCAACACCAGTGCAATCCATTGCAACAGCCCACTTTACCAAGGTAACACGCCTCTGAGCGCACCCCCTCAAACTCAAGTGGCACCATGTAAAAACCTGCCACCGAGCCACAGGCTGCCCAACACCTCACCGGTGTAAACGGCCCGCGCCGAGAAATGCTACTCCCAGCCATGGACCCAAAGGCCGAGGGTCCGAGCGAGGGGCCGAGGGCAGGGTCGAGGGGCCGAGCAAGTGTCTGAGGGTCCAAGCGAGAGGCTGAGGGGCCGTGTCCAAGCGAGGGTCTGAGGGGCCATGTCCGAGTGAGGGTCCGAGGGTCTGAGGGGCCGAGCGAGGCTCCGACGGAGGGGCCAACGGATCAAGCGAGGGGCCAAGGGATCAAGCAAGGGTCCGAGGGAGGGGCCGAGTAATCTTCTCTCCCTGTCAGTTCTCGGTTAGAATGACTCACCCGTCACGCTCGATAAATTAACTTGGCTTCAGACTGAATATAAAAGCAGGAAGTTAATTGCTTTCCACTTCCTCATACTCAATGCCCCGGGCATAAAATGCTCCGAAAGCCCATTGAAAAGATTTACTGGAATTCTCCCGAGGCAGCTGGGGCATTTTGCCAAAGGGAATTAAATACCTGGCAGACACACGCTGAAAACACTGGCACCAAAACCCCACACAGCTTCACAGGTTTCAGTCAGAACAAGATCTAAAATACTCACAGATCTAAGAGACACAGACAGACCCACACATGGACAGAGACACACACACACACACACAGACACACACAGAGACAGAGACACACAGACCGACAGAGAGAGACACAGAGAGACTCACAGATTCACACAGAAGCACAGAAAGACACACACACACAGACGGAGAGACGCAGAGAGACATACAGATACAGACACACAAAAACCCCTGCGATAAATGCTCATTCTCATCCCACCCTGATGATAATTTTCTCTGTGTTGAAGGGCGAGCCACTGCAATTCACTACTGCCTCAACATCAGATCTCAGGTTAAATGTTAATCTGCCAATAAAACCCGATGAGCAAGGACTGTGGCAGTCCCACTGATTCCTCCTCCACAGTCCATCCCGTTTGTGCTGAATGACTGGATGCCAGTAGGAGTTACAAGTGGTCCTGGCCCTGAACCAGGCAGGGGTCAATGAGCTGGGTGCCTGCTCCTGGTTACTGTCAGTACCTCCGTCCCTCCAGCGGCCATTGGGCCAGACAGAACCGGACTCGGCCGTTGTGCTCACACGCAAAGGGAGCCTGACCTGGGGGTTGCAGCGGCCAGAGAACCAGCAGTCACCACCCCAAGGGAGGAGGGGAAAGCGAGGGCTGACTGCTCACGATGCCAGCAACCAGCGTCTCCTGATCACAAAGCTGTGCTGCCACAATGTACAATGTGCTCACTTTGTGGATTGAAGTGAACTTCATAGATATGTGAAGAGAAAAAGATTAGTGAAGACAAACGTAGGTCCCTTGCAGTCGGATTCAGGTGAATTTATAATGGGGAACAAAGAAATGGCAGACCAATTGAACAAATACTTTGGTTCTGTCTTCACGAAGGAAGACACAAATAACCTTCCGAATGTACAAGGGGACCGAGGGTCTAGTGAGAAGGAGGAACTGAAGGATATCCTTATTTGGCAGGAAATTGTGTAAGGGAAATTGATGGGATTGAAGGCCGATAAATCCCCGGGGCCTGATAATCTGCATCCCAGAGTACTTAAGGAAGTGGCCCTAGAAATAGTGGATGCATTGGTGATCATTTTCCAACAGTCTATTGACTCTGGATCAGTTCCTATGGACTGGAGGGTAGCTAATGTAACCCCACTTTTTAAAAAGGGAGGGAGAGAGAAAGCGGGTAATTATAGACCGGTTAGCCTGACATCAGTAGTGGGGAAAATGTTGGAATCAATTATTAAGGATGAAATAGCAGCGCATTTCGAAAGCAGTGACAGGATCGGTCCAAGTCATCATGGATTTATGAAAGGGAAATCATGCTTGACAAATCTTCTGGAGTTTTTTGAGGATGTAACGAGTAGAGTGGACAAGGGAGAACCAGTGGATGTGATGTATTTGGACTTTCAAAAGGCTTTTGACAAGGTCCCACACAAGAGATTGGTGTGCAAAATCAAAGCACATGGTATTGGGGGTAAGATACTGATGTGGATAGAGAACTGGTTGGCAGACAGGAAGCAGAGAGTCGGGATAAACGGGTCCTTTTCAGAATGACAGGCAGTGACTAGTGGAGTGCCGCAGGGCTCAGTGCTGGGACCCCAGCTCTTTACAATATACATCAATGATTTGGATGAAGGAATTGAGTATAATATCTCCAAGTTTGCAGATGACACTAAACTGGGTGGCAGTGTGAGCTGTGAGGGGGATGCTAGGAGGCTACAGGGTGACTTGGGCAGGTTAGGTGAGTGGGCAAATGCATGGCAGATGCAGTATAATGTGGATAAATATGAGGTTATCCACTTTGGGGGCAAAACGCGAAGACAGAATATTATCTGAATGGCGGCAGATTAGGAAAAGGGGAGGTGCAACGAGATCTGGGTGTCATGGTTCATCACTCATTGAAAGTTGGCATGCAGGTATAGCATGGGTGAAGAAGGCAAATGGGATGTTGGCCTTCATAGCTAGGGGATTTGAGTATAGGAGCAGGGAGGTCTTACTGCAGTTGTCCAGGGCCTTGGTGAGGCCTCACTTGGAATATTGTGTACAGTTTTGGTCTCCTAATCTGAGGAAGGACGTTCTTGCTATTGAGGGAGTGCAGCGAAGGTTCACCAGACTGATTCCAGGGATGGCAGGACTGACATATGAGGAGAGACTGGATCAAATGGACCTTTATACACTGGAGTTTAGAAGGATGAGAGGGGATCTCATAGAAACATATAAGATTCAGACGTTATGGGACAGGTTAGATGCGGGTAGAATGTTCCCGATGTTGGGGAAGTCCAGAACCAGGGGACACAGTCTTAGGATAAGGGGTAGGCCATTTAGAATTGAGATGAGGAGAAACTTCTTCACTCAGAGAGTTGTTAACCTGTGGAATTCCCTGCCGCAGAGAGTTGTTGATGCCAGTTCATTGGATATATTCAAGAGGGAGTTAGATATGGCCCTTATGGCTAAGGGGATCAAGGGATATGGAGAGAAAGCAGGAAAGGGATACTGAGGTAATGACCAGCCATGATCTTATTGAATGGTGGTGCAGGTTCGAAGGGCCGAATGGCCTACTCCTGCACCTATTTTGTATGTTTCTATGTTTCTCTAAACTTGGCCTTTATTCAGGGTCGGTGTTACCCGCTCATGAGCCTCGATCACACCCACAGGAACAGGACATCTGGAGTGAGACGCAGCAGGCTTGGAGAATTGGCACCGTCCCTGCGACTTGGAACAAATGCTAGGCTCACATATAAAAAGCCTCAGCGTTTACTCAGCCTGTGCTGGAGTAATAGGAAACTATGAATGGGTCTCATTCCAGCGGCAGTGTACTGTTGGCGGGTTTACACTGGGCAATAGCCGTCCGACAGCTTGTCCCGCCCACTGCTCGTCGCTTAAGCTTCACCACCTCTGGGACCCCGGCCCACAGCCCCCCGGCCCATAGCCCACACCCACCAGCCCCCCGGCTCACAACACCTCGGTAACTGTGCGTGAAGGAACTGAATTATAGCTGTGGATTTCAAACATGTATGTGTAAACCACAGTAAATATTAACACATTCCCAGAAGACCCTATTAATACCGACACTTCCCTGGGGACCCCCTCAAACAGAGATGCCGACAGTGCGGTGCTCCCTCAGTACTGCCCCTCCGACAGTGCGGCGCTCCCTCAGTACCGCCCCTCCGACAGTGCGGCACTCCCTCAGTACTGTCCCTCCGACAGTGCGGCACTCCCTCAGTACAGTTCGGCACTCCCTCAGTACTGCCCCTCCGACAGTGCGGCACTCCCTCAGTACGGCACTCCCTCAGTACTGACCCTCCGACAGTGCGGCACTCCCTCAGTACTGCCCCTCCGACAGTGCGGCACTCCCTCAGTACGGCACTCCCTCAGTACTGACCCTCCGACAGTGCGGCACTCCCTCAGTACTGCCCCTCCGACAGTGCGGCACTCCCTCAGTACTGCCCCTCCGACAGTGCGGCACTCCCTCAGTACTGCACAGTCTCAGCCTGGATTACGAGCTGAAGTCTCTGGATGGGACTTGAACCCATGACCTTCTGCTTGACTCCATCAGCAGTGCTCATGACAAACATTCTTGTTTCTGACAGTGGCTCCAACCTCCCCGACCCCTGAGCTTCCTCCTCTGTAAACCGAGACCCCATCTGCCCTCTCTGGTGGATGTAAAACATCCCACAAGCAATATTCGAAGAGGAGCAGGTGAGTTCTCCCCGGTGTCCTGGCCAATATTTAATCCGCAACCAACATCACTAAAACAGGTGATCTGATCATTTGTGTAACTGAAAGGTCCCGAGATTGTGAAGAGCACGATATAAATGCAGGTTTATTCCTCGTGGGGGTGGGGGGAGCGGGGGGGAGAGTGTGGGAGCACATTGCAGGAGATTGCGGAGCAGGGCACTGGAGGGATTGGAAGCAAGGATGAGATTTGGATGCCAATATACAACAATGTTCAGGAGTCGGACACTGGGAGCTCTAAATATAAAATGCTTGGTGAGTTATAATTCCTGCACATAGAAACATAGAAAATAGGTGCAGGAGTAGGTCATTCGGCCCTTCGAGCCTGCACCACCATTCAATAAGATCATGGCTGATCACTCACTTCAGTACCCCTTTCCTGCTTTCTCTCCATACCCCTTGATCCTTTTAGCCGTATGGGCCATATCTAACTCCCTCTTGAATATATCCAATGAACTGGCATCAACAACTCTCTGCGGCAGGGAATTCCACAGGTTAACAACTCTCTGAGTGAAGAAGTTTCTCCTCGTCTCAGTCCCTAAGACTGTGTCCCCTGGTTCTGGACTTCCCAACATCGGGAACATTCTTCCTGCATCTAACGTGTCCAGTCCCGTCAGAATTTTATATGTTTCTATGAGATCCCCTCTCATTCTTCTAAATTCCAGTGAATATAAGCCTAGTCAATCCAGTCTTTCTTCATATGTCAGTCCTGCCATCCCGGGCATCAGTCCCTCAATAGCAAGATCGTCCTTCATCAGATTAGAAGACCAAAACTGCACACAATACTCCAGGTGAGGCCTCACCAAGGCCCTGTAAAACTGCAGTTAGACCTCCCTGCTCCTATACTCAAATCCCCTAGCTATGAAGGCCAACATGCCATTTGCCTTCTTCACCGTCTGCTGTACCTGCATTTCAGTAATTCAGACACGAGCTTACAGGAGCACAGCACCCAGAGTTTCAGCGCTCCACATTCCCGCCCACAGTGCCCTCTGAGGGAGGCTGGTGTACACGAGAGTTTGGGCATGTACTGACTCCAGGATCAGATCGGATTTGACAGCACCGAACTCATCAACAGTCCGAGAGTGTCAGCAGCAACTCCACCCGACTTTCAACTTCAGCATGAACCTGGAACTGCTGCTATGCATCACTTAGTTTCCCCAAAACGTTCTCCAGTGGCTAGCTGCTGTGATCGTGCAGTAGCACAGCAAGGTTTGGATTCCTTCCTGCACCAGCCTGCAGTCCCCACAGAACACAAACACATTCCTCACCTGCGGGGGTGAGGGAGAGGGAGGGGGGTGGGAGATGGAGGAGGGAGAGAGAGGGGGGGGGGGGAGAGAGAGGGGGGAGGGAGAGAGGGAGAGAGGGGGAGAGGGAGAGAGAGAGGGGGAGAGAGATAGAGAGAGAGAGAAGGGGGAGGGAGAGAGGGAGGGATGGGGAGAGGGAGAGATGGGGAGAGGGAGAGATGGGGAGAGGGAGTGATGGGGGAGGGAGTGATGGGGGGAGGGAGAGAGGGGGAGGGAGAGAGGGGGAGGGAGAGAGGGGGAGGGAGAGAGGGGGAGGGAGAGAGGGGGAGGGAGAGAGGGGGAGGGAGAGAGGGGGAGGGAGAGAGAGGGGGAGGAGAGAGAGGGGGGAGGGAGAGAGAGGGGGAGGAGAGGGAGAGAGAGGGGGGAGGGAGAGAGAGGGGGGGGGGAGGAGAGAGGAGGGGGAGGGAGAGGAGGGAGGAGGGAGGGGGGGAGGGAGAGAGGGGAGGGAGGGAGAGAGGGGGGAGGGAGAGAGGGGGGAGGGAGGAGAGGGGGGTGGGAGGGAGGGAGGGAGGGAGGGAGGGAGGGGGGAGAGAGGGGGGGAGGGAGAGAGAGAGTGGGGGAGGGAGAGAGAGAGGGTGGGGGAGGGAGAGTCGAGAGGTGGGGGGGAGGGAGAGGAGAGAGAGAGTGGGGGAGG
>NW_027251111.1:0-66067 GCF_044704955.1 Pristiophorus japonicus
CTCTCACTGGGTTACGTGTCCCACACACAATAACTCTCACTGGGGTACAGTACCACACACACTGACTCTCACTGGGGTACAGTCCCACACACACTGACTCTCACTGGGGTACAGTCCCACACACACTGACTCTCACTGGGGTAAGGTTCCCATACAAACTGACTCTCACTGGGGTACAGTCCCACACACACTGACTCTCACTGGGGTACGTGTCCCACACACACTGACTCTCACTGGGGTACGTGTCCCACACACACTGACTCTCACTGGGGTACGTGTCCCACACACACTGACTCTCACTGGGGTAAAGTCCCACAAACTCTGACTCTCACTGGGGTAAGGGTCCCACACACACTGACTTTCACTGGGGTACGGGTCCCACACACACTGACTCTCAGTGGGGTACAGTCCCACACACACTGACTCTCACTGGGGTACAGTCCCACACACACTGACTCTCAGTGGGGTACAGTCCCACACACACTAACTCTCACTGGGGCACAGACCCACACACACTGACTCTCACTGAGGTACAGTCCCACACACTGACTCTCTCTGGGGTAAGGTTCTCACACACACTGACTCTCACTGGTGTACAGTCCCACACACACTGACTCTCACTTGTTTACGTGTCCCACACACACTGACTCTCACTGGGGCACAGTCCCACACACACTGACTCTCACTGGTGTACAGTCCCACACACACTGACTCTCACTGGGGTACAGTCCCACACACACTGACTTTCACTGGGGTACAGTCCCACACACACAGTGACTCTCACTGGGGTACAGTCACACACACACTGACTCTCACTGGGGTACAGTCACACACACTCTGACTATCACTGGGGTACAGTCCCACACACACTGACTATCACTGGGGTACAGTCCCACACACACTGACTCTCACTGGGGTAAGGGTCCCACACACACTAACTCTCACTGGGGTAAGGGTCCCACACACACTGACTCTCACTGGGGTACAGTCCCACACACACTGACTCTCACTGGTGTACAGTCCCACACAGTCTGACTCTCACTGGTGTACAGTCCCACACACACTGACTCTCACTGGGGTACAGTTCCACATACACTGACTCTCACTGGGGTACAGTCCCACACACACTGACTCTCACTGGGGTACAGTCCCACACACACTGACTCTCACTGGGGTAAGGGTCCCACACACACTGACTCTCACTGGTGTACAGTCCCACACACACTGACTCTCACTGGGTTGCGTGTCCCACACACACTAACTCTCACTGGGGTACAGTACCACACACACTGACTCTCACTGGGGTATGGGTCCCACACACACTGACTCTCACTGGGGTACAGTCCCACACACACTGACTCTCACTGGGGTACGGGTCCCACACACACTGACTGTCACTGGGATACAGTCCCACACACACTGACTCTCACTTTGGTACAGTCTCACACACACTGACTCTCACTGAGGTAAGGGTCCCACACACACTGACTCTCACTGGGGTACAGTCCCACACACACTGTCTCTCACTGGGGTAAGGTTCCCATACAAACTGACTCTCACTGGGGTACAGTCCCACACACACTGTCTCTCACTGGTGTACAGTCCCACACACACTGACTCTCACTGGTGTACAGTCCCACACACACTGACTCTCACTGGGGTAAGGTTCCCATACAAACTGACTCTCACTGGGGTACAGTCCCACACACACTGACTCTCACTGGGGTACGTGTCCCACACACACTGACTCTCACTGGGGTACAGTCCCACACACACTGACTCTGACTGGGGTACAGTCCCACACACACTGACTCTCACTGGGGTACAGTCCCACACAGTCTGACTCTCACTGGTGTACAGTCCCACACACATTGACTCTCACTGGGGTACAGTTCCACATACACTGACTCTCACTGGGGTACAGTCCCACACACACTGACTCTCACTGGGGTACGTGTCCCACACACACTGACTCTCACTGGGGTACAGTCCCACACACACTGACTCTCACTGGGGTACAGTACCACACACACTGACTCTCACTGGGGTAAGGTTCCCATACAAACTGACTCTCACTGGGGTACAGTCCCACACACACTGACTCTCACTGGGGTAAGGGTCCCACACACACTGACTCTCACTGGTGTACAGTCCCACACACACTGACTCTCACTGGGTTACGTGTCCCACACACACTGACTCTCACTGGGGTACAGTCCCACACACACTGACTCTCACTGGGGTACAGTCCCACACACACTGACTCTCACTGGGGTACAGTACCACACACACTGACTCTCACTGGGGTAAGGTTCCCATACAAACTGACTCTCACTGGGGTACAGTCCCACACACACTGACTCCCACTGGGGTACGTGTCCCACACACACTGACTCTCACTGGGGTACGTGTCCCACACACACTGACTCTCACTGGGGTACGTGTCCCACACACACTGACTCTCACTGGGGTAAAGTCCCACAAACTCTGACTCTCACTGGGGTAAGGGTCCCACACACACTGACTTTCACTGGGGTACGGGTCCCACACACACTGACTCTCACTGGGGTACAGTCCCACACACACTGACTCTCACTGGGGTACAGTCCCACACACACTGACTCTCAGTGGGGTACAGTCCCACACACACTAACTCTCACTGGGGCACAGTCCCACACACACTGACTCTCACTGAGGTACAGTCCCACACACTGACTCTCTCTGGGGTAAGGTTCTCACACACACTGACTCTCACTGGTGTACAGTCCCACACACACTGACTCTCACTTGTTTACGTGTCCCACACACACTGACTCTCACTGGGGCACAGTCCCACACACACTGACTCTCACTGGTGTACAGTCCCACACACACTGACTCTCACTGGGGTACAGTCCCACACACACTGACTCTCACTGGGGTACAGTCCCACACACACAGTGACTCTCACTGGGGTACAGTCCCACACACACTGACTCTCACTGGGGTGCAGTCCCACACACTCTGACTCTCACTGGGGTACAGTCACACACACACTGACTCTCACTGGGGTACAGTTCCACACACACTGACTCTCACTGGGGTACAGTCCCACACACTCTGACTATCACTGGGGTACAGTCCCACACACACTGACTATCACTGGGGTACAGTCCCACACACACTGACTCTCACTGGGGTAAGGGTCCCACACACACTGACTCTCACTGGGGTAAGGGTCCCACACACACTGACTCTCACTGGGGTACAGTCCCACACACACTGACTCTCACTGGTGTACAGTCCCACACAGTCTGACTCTCACTGGTGTACAGTCCCACACACACTGACTCTCACTGGGGTACAGTTCCACATACACTGACTCTCACTGGGGTACAGTCCCACACACACTGACTCTCACTGGGGTACAGTCCCACACACACTGACTCTCACTGGGGTACAGTCCCACACACACTGACTCTCACTGGGGTACAGTCCCACACACACTGACTCTCACTGGGGTACGTGTCCCACACACACTGACTCTCACTGGGTTGCGTGTCCCACACACACTAACTCTCACTGGGGTACAGTACCACACACACTGACTCTCACTGGGGTATGGGTCCCACACACACTGACTCTCACTGGGGTACAGTCCCACACACACTGACTCTCACTGGGGTACGGGTCCCACACACACTGACTGTCACTGGGATACAGTCCCACACACACTGACTCTCACTTTGGTACAGTCTCACACACACTGACTCTCACTGAGGTAAGGGTCCCACACACACTGACTCTCACTGGGGTACAGTCCCACACACACTGTCTCTCACTGGGGTAAGGTTCCCATACAAACTGACTCTCACTGGGGTACAGTCCCACACACACTGACTCTCACTGGGGTATGTGTCCCACACACACTGACTCTCACTGGGGTACAGTCCCACACACACTGACTCTGACTGGGGTACAGTCCCACACACACTGACTCTCACTGGGGTACAGTCCCACACAGTCTGACTCTCACTGGTGTACAGTCCCACACACACTGACTCTCACTGGGGTACAGTTCCACATACACTGACTCTCACTGGGGTACAGTCCCACACACACTGACTCTCACTGGGGTACGTGTCCCACACACACTGACTCTCACTGGGGTACAGTCCCACACACACTGACTCTCACTGGGGTACAGTACCACACACACTGACTCTCACTGGGGTAAGGTTCCCATACAAACTGACTCTCACTGGGGTACAGTCCCACACACACTGACTCTCACTGGGGTAAGGGTCCCACACACACTGACTCTCACTGGTGTACAGTCCCACACACACTGACTCTCACTGGGTTACGTGTCCCACACACACTGACTCTCACTGGGGTACAGTCCCACACACACTGACTCTCACTGGGGTACAGTCCCACACACACTGACTCTCACTGGGGTACAGTACCACACACACTGACTCTCACTGGGGTAAGGTTCCCATACAAACTGACTCTCACTGGGGTACAGTCCCACACACACTGACTCCCACTGGGGTACGTGTCCCACACACACTGACTCTCACTGGGGTACGTGTCCCACACACACTGACTCTCACTGGGGTACGTGTCCCACACACACTGACTCTCACTGGGGTAAAGTCCCACAAACTCTGACTCTCACTGGGGTAAGGGTCCCACACACACTGACTTTCACTGGGGTACGGGTCCCACACACACTGACTCTCACTGGGGTACAGTCCCACACACACTGACTCTCACTGGGGTACAGTCCCACACACACTGACTCTCAGTGGGGTACAGTCCCACACACACTAACTCTCACTGGGGCACAGTCCCACACACACTGACTCTCACTGAGGTACAGTCCCACACACTGACTCTCTCTGGGGTAAGGTTCTCACACACACTGACTCTCACTGGTGTACAGTCCCACACACACTGACTCTCACTTGTTTACGTGTCCCACACACACTGACTCTCACTGGGGCACAGTCCCACACACACTGACTCTCACTGGTGTACAGTCCCACACACACTGACTCTCACTGGGGTACAGTCCCACACACACTGACTCTCACTGGGGTACAGTCCCACACACACAGTGACTCTCACTGGGGTACAGTCCCACACACACTGACTCTCACTGGGGTGCAGTCCCACACACTCTGACTCTCACTGGGGTACAGTCACACACACACTGACTCTCACTGGGGTACAGTTCCACACACACTGACTCTCACTGGGGTACAGTCCCACACACTCTGACTATCACTGGGGTACAGTCCCACACACACTGACTATCACTGGGGTACAGTCCCACACACACTGACTCTCACTGGGGTAAGGGTCCCACACACACTGACTCTCACTGGGGTAAGGGTCCCACACACACTGACTCTCACTGGGGTACAGTCCCACACACACTGACTCTCACTGGTGTACAGTCCCACACAGTCTGACTCTCACTGGTGTACAGTCCCACACACACTGACTCTCACTGGGGTACAGTTCCACATACACTGACTCTCACTGGGGTACAGTCCCACACACACTGACTCTCACTGGGGTACAGTCCCACACACACTGACTCTCACTGGGGTACGTGTCCCACACACACTGACTCTCACTGGGGTAAGTGTCCCACACACACTGACTCTCACTGGGGTACGTGTCCCACACACACTGACTCTCACTGGGGTAAAGTCCCACACACTCTGATTCTCACTGGGGTAAGGGTCCCACACACACTGACTTTCACTGGGGTACGGGTCCCACACACACTGACTCTCACTGGGGTACAGTCGCACACACACTGACTCTCACTGGGGTACAGTCCCACACACACTGACTCTCACTGGGGTACAGTCCCACACACACTAACTCTCACTGGGGCACAGTCCCACACACACTGACTCTCACTGAGGTACAGTCCCACACACTGACTCTCACTGGGGTAAGGTTCTCACACACACTGACTCTCACTGGTGTACAGTCCCACACACACTGACTCTCACTTGTTTATGTGTCCCACACACACTGACTCTCACTGGGGCACAGTCCCACACACACTGACTCTCACTGGGGTACGTGTCCCACACACACTGACTCTCACTGGGGTACGTGTCCCACACACACTGACTCTCACTGGGGTACAGTCCCACACACACTGACTCTCACTGGGGTACAGTCCCACACACACTGACTCTCACTGGGGTACAGGTCCCAAAAAGACTGACCCTCACTGGTGTACGGGTCCCACACACACTGACTCTCAATGGTGTACTGTCCCACACACACTGACTCTCACTGGGGTACAGGTCCCACACACACTGACTCTCACTGGGCGACGGGTCCCACACACACTGTCTCTCACTGGGGTACAGTCACACACACACGGATTCTCACTGGGGTACAGTCCCACAAACACTGACTCTCACTGGGGTATAGTCCCACACACACTGACTCTCACTGGGGTACGGGTCCCACACACACAGACTCTCACTGGGGTATGGGTCCCACACACACTGACTCTCACTGGGGTACCGGTGCAGCTACAGGGAGAAGGCAAAGATACAAAGGTGACGTCACAGCCTAGGGGGTAAGTGATTGGCTGGTGATTGGTGAGTAGTTTTTCTTTTTCTTCTTATATTGGTCAGTAACTTTTAACATTGTTATTACCAGTTTAAGTGTATCTAAGGGTTAAGACATGGCAGGAGAGCTCGGTCGGGTGTTGTGCTCCTCCTGTACCATGTGGGAACTCAGGGACGCTTCCGGTGTCCCTGACGACTATGTGTGCGGGAAGTGTATCCGCCTCCAGCTCCTGACGGTCCGCGTTACGGAATTGGAGCTGAAGGTGGATTCACTCTGGAGCATCCACGATGCTGAGAATGACGTGAGTATCACGTGTAGTGAGTTGGTCTTACCGCAGGGAAAGGGTCCACAGCCAGATAGGGAATGGAAGACCAGCAGGAAGAGTAGAGCAAGGAAGGTAGTGCAGGGGTCCCCTGCGGTCATCCCCCTGCAAAACAGATACACCGCTTTGGGTACTGTTGAGGGGAATGACTCATCAGGGGAGGGCAGCAGCAGCCAAGTTCATGGCACCGTGGCTGGCTCTGCTGCACAGGAGGGCAAGAAAAAGAGTGGGAGAGCGATAGTGATAGGGGATTCAATTGTGAGGGGAATAGATAGGCGTTTCTGCGGCCGCAACCGAGACTCCAGGATGGTATGTTGCCTCCCTGGTGCAAGGGTCAAGGATGTCTCGGAGCGGGTGCAGGACATTCTGAAATGGGAGGGAGAACAGCCAGTTGTCGTGGTGCACATTGGTACCAACGACATAGGCAAAAAAAGGGATGAGGTCCTACGAAACGAATTTAAGGAGCTAGGAGCTAAATTAAAAAGTAGGACCTCAAAAGTAGTAATCTCGGGATTGCTACCAGTGCCACGTGATAGTCAGAGTAGGAATCGCAGGATAGCGCAGATGAATACGTGGCTTGAGCAGTGGTGCAGCAGGGAGGGATTCAAATTCCTGGGGCATTGGGACCGGTTCTGGGGGAGGTGGGACCAGTACAAACCGGACGGTCTGCACCTGGGCAGGACTGGAACCAATGTCCTCGGGGGAGTGTTTGCTAGTGCTGTTGGGGAGGATTTAAACTAATATGGCAGGGGGATGGGAACCAATGCAGGGAGACAGAGGGAAACAAAAAGGAGCCAAAAGCAAAAGACAGAAAGGAGATGAGGAAAAGTGTAGGGCAGAGAAACCCAAGGCAAAGAACAAAAAGGGCCACTGTACAGCAAAATTCTAAAAGGACAAAGGGTGTTAATAAAACAAGCCTGAAGGCTTTGTGTCTTAATGCAAGGAGTATCCGCAATAAGGTGGATGAATTAATTGTGCAAATAGATGTTAACAAATATGATGTGATTGGGATTACGGAGACGTGGCTCCAGGATGATCAGGGCTGGGAACTCAACATTCAGGGGTATTCAACATTCAGGAAGGATAGAATAAAAGGAAAAGGAGGTGGGGTAGCATTGCTGGTTAAAGAGGAGATTAATGCAATAGTTAGGAAAGACATTAGCTTGGATGATGTGGAATCTATATGGGTAGAGCTGCAGAACACCAAAGGGCAAAAAACGTTAGTAGGAGTTGTGTACAGACCTCCAAACAGTAATAGGGATGTTGGGGAGGGCATCAAACAGGAAATTAGGGGTGCATGCAATAAAGGTGTAGCAGTTATAATGGGTGACTTTAATATGCACATAGATTGGGCTAGCCAAACTGGAAGCAATACGGTGGAGGAGGATTTCCTGGAGTGCATAAGGGATGGTTTTCTAGACCAATATGTTGAGGAACCAACTAGGGGGGAGGCCATCTTGGACTGGGTGTTGTGTAATGAGAGAGGATTAATTAGCAATCTCATTGTGCGAGGCCCCTTGGGGAAGAGTGACCATAATATGGTGGAATTCTGCATTAGGATGGAGAATGAAACAGTAAATTCAGAGACCATGGTCCAGAACTTAAAGAAGGGTAACTTTGAAGGTATGAGGCGAGAATTGGCTAGGATAGATTGGCGAATGATACTTAGGGGGTTGACTGTGGATGGGCAATGGCAGACATTTAGAGACCGCATGGATGAAGTACAACAATTGTACATTCCTGTCTGGCGTAAAAATAAAAAGGGGAAGGTGGCTCAACCGTGGCTATCTAGGGAAATCAGGGATAGTATTAAAGCCAAGGAAGTGGCATACAAATTGGCCAGAAATAGCAGCGAACCTGGGGACTGGGAGAAATTTAGAACTCAGCAGAGGAGGACAAAGGGTTTGATTAGGAAAATGGAGTACGAGAAGAAGCTTGCAGGGAACATTAAGGCGGATTGCAAAAGTTTCTATAGGTATGTAAAGAGAAAAAGGTTGGTGAAGACAAACGTAGGTCCCCTGCAGTCAGAATCAGGGGAAGTCATAACGGGGAACAAAGAAATGGCGGATCAATTGAACAAGTACTTTGGTTCGGTATTCACTAAGGAGGATACAAACAACCTTCCGGATATAAAAGGGGTCGGAGGGTCTAGTAAGGAAGAGGAACTGAGGGAAATCTTTATTAGTCGGGAAATTGTGTTGGGGAAATTGATGGGATTGAAGGCAGATAAATCCCCAGGGCCTGATGGCCTGCATCCTAGAGTACTTAAGGAGGTGGCCTTGGAAATAGCGGATGCATTGACAGTCATTTTCCAACATTCCATTGACTCTGGATCAGTTCCTATGGAGTGGAGGGTAGCCAATGTAACCCCACTTTTTAAAAAAGGAGGGAGAGAGAAAACAGGGAATTATAGACCGGTCAGCCTGACCTCAGTAGTGGGCAAAATGATGGAATCAATTATTAAGGATGTCATAGCAGTGCATCTGGAAAATGGTGACATGATAGGTCCAAGTCAGCATGGATTTGTGAAAGGGAAATCATGCTTGACAAATCTTCTGGAATTTTTTGAGGATGTTTCCAGTAAAGTGGACAAAGGAGAACCAGTTGATGTGGTATATTTGGACTTTCAGAAGGCTTTCGACAAGGTCCCACACAAGAGATTAATGTGCAAAGTTAAAGCACATGGGATTGGGGGTAGTGTGCTGACGTGGATTGAGAACTGGTTGTCAGACAGGAAGCAAAGAGTAGGAGTAAACGGGTACTTTTCAGAATGGCAGGCAGTGACTAGTGGAGTGCCGCAAGGTTCTGTGCTGGGGCCCCAGCTGTTTACATTGTACATTAATGATTTAGACGAGGGGATTAAATGCAGTATCTCCAAATTTGCGGATGATACTAAGTTGGGTGGCAGTGTGAGCTGCGAGGAGGATGCTATTAGGCTGCAGAGTGACTTGGATAGGTTAGGTGAGTGGGCAAATGCATGGCAGATGAAGTATAATGTGGATAAATGTGAGGTTATCCACTTTGGTGGTAAAAACAGAGAGACAGACTATTATCTGAATGGTGACAGATTAGGAAAAGGGAAGGTGCAACGAGACCTGGGTGTCATGGTACATCAGTCATTGAAGGTTGGCATGCAGGTACAGCAGGCGGTTAAGAAAGCAAATGGCATGTTGGCCTTCATAGCGAGGGGATTTGAATACAGGGGCAGGGAGGTGTTGCTACAGTTGTACAGGGCCTTGGTGAGGCCACACCTGGAGTATTGTGTACAGTTTTGGTCTCCTAACTTGAGGAAGGACATTCTTGCTATTGAGGGAGTGCAGCGAAGGTTCACCAGACTGATTCCCGGGATGGCGGGACTGACCTATCAAGAAAGATTGGATCAATTGGGCTTGTATTCACTGGAGTTCAGAAGAATGAGAGGGGACCTCATAGAAACGTTTAAAATTCTGACGGGTTTAGACAGGTTAGATGCAGAAAGAATGTTCCCAATGTTGGGGAAGTCCAGAACCAGTGGTCACAGTCTGAGGATAAGGGGTAAGCCATTTAGGACCGAGATGAGGAGAAACTTCTTCACCCAGAGAGTGGTGAACCTGTGGAATTCTCTACCACAGAAAGTAGTTGAGGCCAATTCACTAAATATATTCAAAAGGGAGTTAGATGAAGTCCTTACTACTCAGGGGATCAAGGGTTATGGCGAGAAAGCAGGAAGGGGGTACTGAAGTTTCATGTTCAGCCATGAACTCATTGAATGGCGGTGCAGGCTAGAAGGGCTGAATGGCCTGCTCCTGCACCTATTTTCTATGTTTCTATGTTTCTATGTACAGTCCCACACACACTGACTCTCACTGGGGTACGGGTCCCACACACACTGACTGTCACTGGGATACAGTCCCACACACTGACTCTCACTGGGGTACAGTCTCACACACACTGACTCTCACTGAGGTAAGGGTCCCACACACACTGACTCTCACTGGTGTACAGTCCCATACAAACTGGCTCTCACTGGGGTACAGTCCCACACACACTGTCTCTCACTTGTGTACAGTCCCACACACACTGACTCTCACTGGTGTACAGTCCCACACACACTGTCTCTCACTTGTGTACAGTCCCACACACACTGACTCTCACTGGTGTACAGTCCCACACACACTGTCTCTCACTTGTGTACAGTCCCACACACACTGTCTCTCACTTGTGTACAGTCCCACACACACTGACTCTCACTGGGGTACAGTTCCACATACACTGACTCTCACTGGGGTACAGTCCCACACACACTGACTCTCACTGGGGTACAGTCCCACACACACTGACTCTCACTGGGGTAAGGGTCCCACACACACTGACTCTCACTGGTGTACAGTCCCACACACACTGACTCCACTGGGTTACGTGTCCCACACACACTAACTCTCACTGGGGTACAGTACCACACACACTGATTCTCACTGGGGTAAGGTTCCCATACAAACTGACTCTCACTGGGGTAAGGGTCCCACACACACTGACTCTCACTGGGGTACAGTCCCACACACACTGACTCTCACTGGGGTACAGTCCCACACACACTGACTCTCACTGGGGTATGTGTCCCACACACACTAACTCTCACTGGGGTAAGGTTCCCATACAAACTGACTCTCACTGGGGTACAGTCCCACACACACTGACTCTCATTGGGATATGGGTCCCACACATACTGACTCTCACTGGGGTACAGTCCCACACACACTGACTCTCACTCGGGTACAGTCCCACACACACCTGACTCTCAATGGGGTACAGTCCCACACACTCTGACTCTCACTGGGGTACAGTCCCACACACTCTGACTCTCACTGGGGTACAGTCCCACACACACTTACACTCACTGGGGTACAGTCCCACACACACTGACTCTCACTCGGGTACAGTCCCACACACACTGACTCTCACTGGGGTACAGTCCCACACACACTGACTCTCACTGGGGTACAGTCCCACACACTCTGACTCTCACTGGGGTACAGTCCGACACACACTGACTCTCACTTGTTTACGTGTCCCACACACACTGACTCTCACTGGGGTACAGTCCCACACACACTGACTCTCACTGGGGTAAGGGTCCCACACACACTGACTCTCACTGGTGTGCAGTCCCACACACACTGATTCTCACTGGGGTAAGGTTCCCATACAAACTGACTCTCACTGGAGTACAGTCCCACACACACTGACTCTCACTGGGGTACGTGACCCACACACACTGACTCTCACTGGGGTACAGTCCCACACACACTGACTCTCACTGGGGTACAGTCCCACACACACTGACTCTGACTGGGGTACAGTCCCACACACACTGACTCTCACTGGGGTACAGTCCCACACACACTGACTCTCACTGGGGTAAGGTTCCCATGCAAACTGACTCTCACTGGGGTACGTGTCGCACACACACTGACTCTCACTGGGGTACGTGTCCCACACACACTGACTCTCACTGGGGTACGTGTCCCACACACACTGACTCTCACTGGGGCAAAGTCCCACACACTCTGACTCTCACTGGGGTAAGGGTCCCACACACACTGACTTTCACTGGGGTACGGGTCCCACACACACTGACTCTCACTGGGGTACAGTCCCACACACACTGACTCTCAATGGGGTACAGTCCCACACACACTGACTCTCACTGGGGTACAGTCCCACACACACTAACTCTCACTGGGGCACAGTCCCACACACACTGACTCTCACTGAGGTACAGTCCCACACACACTAACTCTCACTGGGGCACAGTCCCACACACACTGACTCTCACTGGGGTACAGTCCCACACACACTAACTCTCACTGGGGCACAGTCCCACACACACTGACTCTCACTGAGGTACAGTCCCACACACACTGACTCTCACTGGGGTACAGTCCCACACACACTGACTCTCACTGGGGTAAGGTTCTCACACACACTGACTCTCACTGGGGTACAGTCCCACACACACTGACTCTCACTGGGGTACAGTCCCACACACACTGACTCTCACTGAGGTAAGGGTCCCACACACACTGACTCTCACTGGGGTACAGTCCCACACACACTAACTCTCACTGGGGCACAGTCCCACACACACTGACTCTCACTGAGGTACAGTCCCACACACACTAACTCTCACTTGTTTACGTGTCCCACACACACTGACTCTCACTGGGGCACAGTCCCACACACACTGACTCTCACTGAGGTAAGGGTCCCACACACACTGACTCTCACTGGGGTACAGTCCCACACACACTGACTCTCACTGGGGTACAGTCCCACACACACTGACTCTCACTGAGGTAAGGGTCCCACACACACTGACTCTCACTGGGGTACAGTCCCACACACACTGACTCTCACTGGGGTAAGGTTCCCATACAAACTGACTCTCACTGGGGTACAGTCCCACACACTCTGACTCTCACTGGGGTACAGTCCCACACACACTGACTCTCACTTGTTTACGTGTCCCACACACACTGACTCTCACTGGGGTACAGTCCCACACACACTGACTCTCACTGGGGTACAGTCCCACAAACACTGACTCTCACTGGGGTACAGTCCCACACACACTGACTCTCACTGGAGTACAGTCCCACACACACTGACTCTCACTGGGGTTCGTGACCCACACACACTGACTCTCACTGGGGTACAGTCCCACACACACTGACTCTCACTGGGGTACGTGTCCCACACACACTGACTCTCACTGGGGTACAGTCCCACACACACTGACTCTCACTGGGGTACGGGTCCCACACACACTGACACTCACTGGGGTACAGGTCCCACACACACTGACTCACACTCGGGTACGTGACCCACACACACGGATTCTCACTGGGGTACAGTCCCACAAACACTGACTCTCACTGGGGTACAGTCCCACACACACTGACTCTCACTGGGGTAAGGGTCCCACACACACTGACTCTCACTGGTGTACAGTCCCACACACACTGACTCTCACTGGTGTACAGTCCCACACACACTGACTCTCACTGGGTTACGTGTCCCACACACACTGACTCTCACTGGGGTACAGTCCCACACACACTGACTCTCACTGGGGTACAGTCCCACACACAATGACTCTCACTGGGGTACAGTCCCACACACACTGACTCTCACTGGTGTACAGTCCCACACACACTGACACTCACTGGGGTACAGTCCCACACACACTGACTCTCACTGGGGTAAGGGTCCCACACACACTGACTCTCACTGGTGTGCAGTCCCACACACACTGACTCTCACGGGGGTAAGGTTCCCATACAAACTGACTCTCACTGGAGTACAGTCCCACACACACTGACTCTCACTGGGGTACGTGACCCACACACACTGACTCTCACTGGGGTACAGTCCCACACACACTGACTCTCACTGGGGTACGTGTCCCACACACACTGACTCTCACTGGGGTAAAGTCCCACACACTCTGACTCTCACTGGGGTAAGGGTCCCACACACACTGACTTTCACTGGGGTACGGGTCCCACACACACTGACTCTCACTGGGGTACAGTCCCACACACACTGACACTCAATGGGGTACAGTCCCACACAAACTGACTCTCACTAGGGTACAGTCCCACACACACTAACTCTCACTGGGGCACAGTCCCACACACACTGACTCTCACTGGGGTAAGGTTCTCACACACACTGACTCTCACTGGTGTACAGTCCCACACACACTGACTCTCACTTGTTTACGTGTCCCACACACACTGACTCTCACTGGGGCACAGTCCCACACACACTGACTCTCACTGGGGTACAGTCCCACACACACTGACTCTCACTGAGGTAAGGGTCCCACACACACTGACTCTCACTGGTGTACAGTCCCACACACTCTGACTCTCACTGGGGTACAGTCCCACACACACTGACTCTCACTTGTTTACGTGTCCCACACACACTGACTCTCACTGGGGTACAGTCCCACACACACTGACTCTCACTTGTTTACGTGTCCCACACACACTGACTCTCACTGGGGTGCAGTCCCACACACACTGACTCTCACTGGGGTAAGGTTCCCATACAAACTGACTCTCACTGGGGTACAGTCCCACACACTCTGACTCTCACTGGGGTACAGTCCCACACACACTGACTCTCACTTGTTTACGTGTCCCACACACACTGACTCTCACTGGGGTACAGTCCCACACACACTGACTCTCACTGGGGTACAGTCCCACAAACACTGACTCTCACTGGGGTACAGTCCCACACACACTGACTCTCACTGGAGTACAGTCCCACACACACTGACTCTCACTGGGGTTCGTGACCCACACACACTGACTCTCACTGGGGTACAGTCCCACACACACTGACTCTCACTGGGGTACGTGTCCCACACACACTGACTCTCACTGGGGTACAGTCCCACACACACTGACTCTCACTGGGGTACGGGTCCCACACACACTGACACTCACTGGGGTACAGGTCCCACACACACTGACTCACACTCGGGTACGTGACCCACACACATGGATTCTCACTGGGGTACAGTCCCACAAACACTGACTCTCACTGGGGTACAGTCCCACACACACTGACTCTCACTGGGGTAAGGGTCCCACACACACTGACTCTCACTGGTGTACAGTCCCACACACACTGACTCTCACTGGTGTACAGTCCCACACACACTGACTCTCACTGGGTTACGTGTCCCACACACACTGACTCTCACTGGGGTACAGTCCCACACACACTGACTCTCACTGGGGTACAGTCCCACACACAATGACTCTCACTGGGGTACAGTCCCACACACACTGACTCTCACTGGTGTACAGTCCCACACACACTGACACTCACTGGGGTACAGTCCCACACACACTGACTCTCACTGGGGTAAGGGTCCCACACACACTGACTCTCACTGGTGTGCAGTCCCACACACACTGACTCTCACGGGGGTAAGGTTCCCATACAAACTGACTCTCACTGGAGTACAGTCCCACACACACTGACTCTCACTGGGGTACGTGACCCACACACACTGACTCTCACTGGGGTACAGTCCCACACACACTGACTCTCACTGGGGTAAAGTCCCACACACTCTGACTCTCACTGGGGTAAGGGTCCCACACACACTGACTTTCACTGGGGTACAGGTCCCACACACTCTGACCCTCACTGGGGTACAGTCCCACACACACTGACTCTCACTGGGGTAAGGGTCCCACACACACTGACTTTCACTGGGGTACGGGTCCCACACACACTGACTCTCACTGGGGTACAGTCCCACACACACTGACTCTCAATGGGGTACAGTCCCACACAAACTGACTCTCACTAGGGTACAGTCCCACACACACTAACTCTCACTGGGGCACAGTCCCACACACACTGACTCTCACTGAGGTACAGTCCCACACACTGACTCTCACTGGGGTAAGGTTCTCACACACACTGACTCTCACTGGTGTACAGTCCCACACACACTGACTCTCACTTGTTTACGTGTCCCACACACACTGACTCTCACTGGGGCACAGTCCCACACACACTGACTCTCACTGGGGTACAGTCCCACACACACTGACTCTCACTGAGGTAAGGGTCCCACACACACTGACTCTCACTGGTGTACAGTCCCACACACTCTGACTCTCACTGGGGTACAGTCCCACACACACTGACTCTCACTTGTTTACGTGTCCCACACACACTGACTCTCACTGGGGTACAGTCCCACACACACTGACTCTCACTGGGGTACAGTCCCACAAACACTGACTCTCACTGGGGTACAGTCCCACACACACTGACTCTCACTGGAGTACAGTCCCACACACACTGACTCTCACTGGGGTTCGTGACCCACACACACTGACTCTCACTGGGGTACAGTCCCACACACACTGACTCTCACTGGGGAACGTGTTCCACACACACTGACTCTCACTGGGGTACAGTCCCACACACACTGACTCTCACTGGGGTACGGGTCCCACAAACACTGACTCTCACTGGGGTACAGTCCCACACACACTGACTCTCACTGGGGTAAGGGTCCCACACACACTGACTCTCACTGGTGTACAGTCCCACACACACTGACTCTCACTGGTGTACAGTCCCACACACACTGACTCTCACTGGGTTACGTGTCCCACACACACTGACTCTCACTGGGGTACAGTCCCACACACACTGACTCTCACTGGGGTACAGTCCCACACACACTGACTCTCACTGGGGTACAGTCCCACACACACTGACTCTCACTGGGGTACAATCCCACACACACTGACTCTCACTGGGGTAAGGGTCCCACACACACTGGCTCTCACTGGGGTACAGGTCCCACACACACTGACTCTCACTGGGGTAAGGTTCTCACACACACTGACTCTCACTGGTGTACAGTCCCACACACACTGACTCTGACTGGGGTACGTGTCCCACACACACTGACTCTCACTGGGGTACAGTTCCACACACACTGACTCTCACTGGGGTACAGTCCCACACAGACTGACTCTGACTGGGGTACAGTCCCACACACACTGACTCTCACTGGGGTACAGTCCCACACACACTGACTCTCACTGGTGTACAGTCCCACACACACTGACTCTCACTGGGTTACGTGTCCCACACACACTAACTCTCACTGGGGTACAGTCCCACACACACTGACTCTCACTGGGGTACAGTCCCACACACACTGACTCTCACTGGGGTACAGTCCCACACACACTGACTCTCACTGGGGTACAGTCCCACACACACTGACTCTCACTGGGGTACAGTCCCACACACACTGACTCTCACTGGGGTACAGTCCCACACACACTGACTCTCACTGGGGTACAGTCCCACACACACTGACTCTCACTGGGGTACGTGTCCCACACACACTGACTCTCACTGGGGTAAAGTCCCACACACTCTGACTCTCACTGGGGTAAGGGTCCCACACACACTGACTCTCACTGGGGTACAGTCCCACACACACTGACTCTCACTGGGGTACAGTCCCACACACACTGACTCTCACTTGTTTACGTGTCCCACACACACTGACTCTCACTGGGGCACAGTCCCACACACACTGACTCTCACTGGGTTAATGTCCCACACACACTGACACTCACTGGGGTACAGGTCCCACACACACTGACTCACACTCGGGTACGTGACCCACACACTCTGACTCTCACTGAGGTACGGGTCCCACACACACTGACTCTCACTGGGGTACAGTCCCACACACACTGACTCTCACTGGGGTACAGTCCCACACACACTGACTCTCACTGGGGTACGGGTCCCACAAACACTGACTCTCACTGGGGTACAGTCCCACACACACTGACTCTCACTGGGGTAAGGGTCCCACACACACTGACTCTCACTGGTGTACAGTCCCACACACACTGACTCTCACTGGTGTACAGTCCCACACACACTGACTCTCACTGGGTTACGTGTCCCACACACACTGACTCTCACTGGGGTACAGTCCCACACACACTGACTCTCACTGGGGTACAGTCCCACACACACTGACTCTCACTGGGGTACAGTCCCACACACACTGACTCTCACTGGGGTACAATCCCACACACACTGACTCTCACTGGGGTAAGGGTCCCACACACACTGGCTCTCACTGGGGTACAGGTCCCACACACACTGACTCTCACTGGGGTAAGGTTCTCACACACACTGACTCTTACTGGTGTACAGTCCCACACACACCGGCTCTCACTGGGGTACAGGTCCCACACACACTGACTCTCACTGGGGTAAGGGTCCCACACACACTGGCTCTCACTGGGGTACAGGTCCCACACACACTGACTCTCACTGGGGTAAGGTTCTCACACACACTGACTCTCACTGGGGTACGTGACCCACACACACTGACTCTCACTGGGGTACAGTCCCACACAGACTGACTCTGACTGGGGTACAGTCCCACACACACTGACTCTGACTGGGGTACAGTCCCACACACACTGACTCTCACTGGGGTACAGTCCCACACACACTGACTCTCACTGGTGTACAGTCCCACACAGTCTGACTCTCACTGGTGTACAGTCCCACACACACTGACTCTCACTGGGGTACAGTCCCACACACACTGACTCTCACTGGGGTACAGTCCCACACACACTGACTCTCACTGGGGTAAGGGTCCCACACACACTGACTCTCACTGGTGTACAGTCCCACACACACTGACTCTCACTGGGTTACGTGTCCCACACACACTAACTCTCACTGGGGTACAGTACCACACACACTGACTCTCACTGGGGTACAATCCCACACACACTGACTCTCACTGGGGTACGTGTCGCACACACACTGACTTTCACTGGGGTACGGGTCCCACACACACTGACTCTCACTGGGGTACAGTCCCACACACACTGACTCTCAATGGGGTACAGTCCCACACACACTGACTCTCACTAGGGTACAGTCCCACACACACTAACTCTCACTGGGGCACAGTCCCACACACACTGACTCTCACTGAGGTACAGTCCCACACACACTGACTCTCACTGGGGTACAGTCCCACACACACTGACTCTCACTGGGGTACAGTCCCTCACACACTGACTCTCACTGGGGTACGGGTCCCACACACACTGACTCTCACTGGGGTAAGGTTCTCACACACACTGACTCTCACTGGTGTACAGTCCCACACACACTGACTCTCACTTGTTTACGTGTCCCACACACACTGACTCTCACTGGGGCACAGTCCCACACACACTGACTCTCACTGGGGTACAGTCCCACACACACTGACTCTCACTGAGGTAAGGGTCCCACACACACTGACTCTCACTGGGGTAAGGTTCCCATACAAACTGACTCTCACTGGGGTACAGTCCCACACACACTGACTCTCACTGGTGTACAGTCCCACACACACTGACTCTCACTGGGGTAAGGTTCCCATACAAACTGACTCTCACTGGGGTACAGTCCCACACACTCTGACTCTCACTGGGGTACAGTCCCACACACACTGACTCTCACTTGTTTACGTGTCCCACACACACTGACTCTCACTGGGGTACAGTCCCACACACACTGACTCTCACTGGGGTACAGTCCCACAAACACTGACTCTCACTGGGGTACAGTCCCACACACACTGACTCTCACTGGAGTACAGTCCCACACACACTGACTCTCACTGGGGTTCGTGACCCACACACACTGACTCTCACTGGGGTACAGTCCCACACACACTGAATCTCACTGGGGTACGTGTCCCACACACACTGACTCTCACTGGGGTACAGTCCCACACACACTGACTCTCACTGGGGTACGGGTCCCACACACACTGACACTCACTGGGGTACAGGTCCCACACACACTGACTCACACTCGGGTACGTGACCCACACACACGGATTCTCACTGGGGTACAGTCCCACAAACACTGACTCTCACTGGGGTACAGTCCCACACACACTGACTCTCACTGGGTTACGTGTCCCACACACACTGACTCTCACTGGGGTACAGTCCCACACACACTGACTCTCACTGGGGTACAGTCCCACACACAATGACTCTCACTGGGGTACAGTCCCACACACACTGACTCTCACTGGTGTACAGTCCCACACACACTGACACTCACTGGGGTACAGTCCCACACACACTGACTCTCACTGGGGTAAGGGTCCCACACACACTGACTCTCACTGGTGTGCAGTCCCACACACACTGACTCTCACGGGGGTAAGGTTCCCATACAAACTGACTCTCACTGGAGTACAGTCCCACACACACTGACTCTCACTGGGGTACGTGACCCACACACACTGACTCTCACTGGGGTACAGTCCCACACACACTGACTCTCACTGGGGTACGTGTCCCACACACACTGACTCTCACTGGGGTAAAGTCCCACACACTCTGACTCTCACTGGGGTAAGGGTCCCACACACACTGACTTTCACTGGGGTACGGGTCCCACACACACTGACTCTCACTGGGGTACAGTCCCACACACACTGACTCTCAATGGGGTACAGTCCCACACAAACTGACTCTCACTAGGGTACAGTCCCACACACACTGACTCTCACTGGGGTACAGTCCCACACACACTGACTCTCACTGGGGTACAGTCCCACACACACTGACTCTCACTGAGGTACAGTCCCACACACTGACTCTCACTGGGGTACGTGTCCCACACACACTGACTCTCACTGGTGTACAGTCCCACACACACTGACTCTCACTTGTTTACGTGTCCCACACACACTGACTCTCACTGGGGCACAGTCCCACACACACTGACTCTCACTGGGGTACAGTCCCACACACACTGACTCTCACTGAGGTAAGGGTCCCACACACACTGACTCTCACTGGTGTACAGTCCCACACACACTGACTCTCACTGGGGTAAGGTTCCCATACAAACTGACTCTCACTGGGGTACAGTCCCACACACTCTGACTCTCACTGGGGTACAGTCCCACACACACTGACTCTCACTTGTTTACGTGTCCCACACACACTGACTCTCACTGGGGTACAGTCCCACACACACTGACTCTCACTGGGGTACAGTCCCACAAACACTGACTCTCACTGGGGTACAGTCCCACACACACTGACTCTCACTGGAGTACAGTCCCACACACACTGACTCTCACTGGGGTTCGTGACCCACACACACTGACTCTCACTGGGGTACAGTCCCACACACACTGACTCTCACTGGGGTACGTGTCCCACACACACTGACTCTCACTGGGGTACAGTCCCACACACACTGACTCTCACTGGGGTACGGGTCCCACAAACACTGACTCTCACTGGGGTACAGTCCCACACACACTGACTCTCACTGGTGTACAGTCCCACACACACTGACTCTCACTGGTGTACAGTCCCACACACACTGACTCTCACTGGGTTACGTGTCCCACACACACTGACTCTCACTGGGTTACAGTCCCACACACACTGACTCTCACTGGGGTACAGTCCCACACACACTGACTCTCACTGGGGTACAGTCCCACACACACTGACTCTCACTGGGGTACAATCCCACACACACTGACTCTCACTGGGGTAAGGGTCCCACACACACTGGCTCTCACTGGGGTACAGGTCCCACACACACTGACTCTCACTGGGGTAAGGTTCTCACACACACTGACTCTTACTGGTGTACAGTCCCACACACACTGGCTCTCACTGGGGTACAGGTCCCACACACACTGACTCTCACTGGGGTACAGTCCCACACACACTGACTCTCACTGGGGTACAGTCCAACACACACTGACTCTCACTGGGGTAAGGGTCCCACACACACTGACTCTCACTGGTGTACAGTCCCACACACACTGACTCTGACTGGGGTACGTGTCCCACACACACTGACTCTCACTGGGGTACAGTTCCACACACACTGACTCTCACTGGGGTACAGTCCCACACAGACTGACTCTGACTGGGGTACAGTCCCACACACACTGACTCTCACTGGGGTACAGTCCCACACACACTGACTCTCACTGGTGTACAGTCCCACACACACTGACTCTCACTGGGTTACGTGTCCCACACACACTAACTCTCACTGGGGTACAGTCCCACACACACTGACTCTCACTGGGGTACAGTCCCACACACACTGACTCTCACTGGGGTACAGTCCCACACACACTGACTCTCACTGGGGTACAGTCCCACACACACTGACTCTCACTGGGGTACAGTCCCACACACACTGACTCTCACTGGGGTACAGTCCCACACAAACTGACTCTCACTGGGGTACGGGTCCCACACACACTGACTCTCACTGGGGTACAGTCCCACACACACTGACTCTCACTGGGGTAAGGGTCCCACACACACTGACTCTCACTGGGGTACAGTCCCACACACACTGACTCTCACTGGGGTACAGTCCCACACACACTGACTCTCACTGGGGTACAGTCCCACACACACTGACTCTCACTTGTTTACGTGTCCCACACACACTGACTCTCACTGGGGCACAGTCCCACACACACTGACTCTCACTGGGTTAATGTCCCACACACACTGACACTCACTGGGGTACAGGTCCCACACACACTGACTCACACTCGGGTACGTGACCCACACACTCTGACTCTCACTGAGGTACGGGTCCCACACACACTGACTCTCACTGGGGTACAGTCCCACACACACTGACTCTCACTGGGGTACGGGTCCCACACATACTGACTCTCACTGGGGTCCGGGACACACACACTCTGCCTTCACTGGGGTACGGGTCCCACACACACTGACTCTCACTGGGGTACAGTACCACACACACTGACTCTCACTGGGGTAAGGTTCCCATACAAACTGACTCTCACTGGGGTACAGTCCCACACACTCTGACTCTCACTGGGGTACAGTCCCACACACACTGACTCTCACTTGTTTACGTGTCCCACACACACTGACTCTCACTGGGGTACAGTCCCACACACACTGACTCTCACTGGGGTACAGTCCCACAAACACTGACTCTCACTGGGGTACAGTCCCACACACACTGACTCTCACTGGAGTACAGTCCCACACACACTGACTCTCACTGGGGTTCGTGACCCACACACACTGATTCTCACTGGGGTACAGTCCCACACACACTGACTCTCACTGGGGTACGTGTCCCACACACACTGACTCTCACTGGGGTACAGTCCCACACACACTGACTCTCACTGGGGTACGGGTCCCACAAACACTGACTCTCACTGGGGTACAGTCCCACACACACTGACTCTCACTGGGGTAAGGGTCCCACACACACTGACTCTCACTGGTGTACAGTCCCACACACACTGACTCTCACTGGTGTACAGTCCCACACACACTGACTCTCACTGGGTTACGTGTCCCACACACACTGACTCTCACTGGGGTACAGTCCCACACACACTGACTCTCACTGGGGTACAGTCCCACACACACTGACTCTCACTGGGGTACAGTCCCACACACACTGACTCTCACTGGGGTACAATCCCACACACACTGACTCTCACTGGGGTAAGGGTCCCACACACACTGGCTCTCACTGGGGTACAGGTCCCACACACACTGACTCTCACTGGGGTAAGGTTCTCACACACACTGACTCTTACTGGTGTACAGTCCCACACACACTGGCTCTCACTGGGGTACAGGTCCCACACACACTGACTCTCACTGGGGTACAGTCCCACACACACTGACTCTCACTGGGGTACAGTCCAACACACACTGACTCTCACTGGGGTAAGGGTCCCACACACACTGACTCTCACTGGTGTACAGTCCCACACACACTGACTCTGACTGGGGTACGTGTCCCACACACACTGACTCTCACTGGGGTACAGTTCCACACACACTGACTCTCACTGGGGTACAGTCCCACACAGACTGACTCTGACTGGGGTACAGTCCCACACACACTGACTCTCACTGGGGTACAGTCCCACACACACTGACTCTCACTGGTGTACAGTCCCACACACACTGACTCTCACTTGGTTACGTGTCCCACACACACTAACTCTCACTGGGGTACAGTCCCACACACACTGACTCTCACTGGGGTACAGTCCCACACACACTGACTCTCACTGGGGTACAGTCCCACACACACTGACTCTCACTGGGGTACAGTCCCACACACACTGACTCTCACTGGGGTACAGTCCCACACACACTGACTCTCACTGGGGTACAGTCCCACACACACTGACTCTCACTGGGGTACGGGTCCCACACACACTGACTCTCACTGGTGTACAGTCCCACACACACTGACTCTCACTGGGGTAAGGTTCCCATACAAACTGACTCTCACTGGGGTACAGTCCCACACACACTGACTCTCACTGGGGTACGTGTCCCACACACACTGACTCTCACTGGGGTAAAGTCCCACACACTCTGACTCTCACTGGGGTAAGGGTCCCACACACACTGACTCTCACTGGGGTACAGTCCCACACACACTGACTCTCACTGGGGTACAGTCCCACACACACTGACTCTCACTTGTTTACGTGTCCCACACACACTGACTCTCACTGGGGCACAGTCCCACACACACTGACTCTCACTGGGTTAATGTCCCACACACACTGACACTCACTGGGGTACAGGTCCCACACACACTGACTCACACTCGGGTACGTGACCCACACACTCTGACTCTCACTGAGGTACGGGTCCCACACACACTGACTCTCACTGGGGTACAGTCCCACACACACTGACTCTCACTGGGGTACGGGTCCCACACACTCTGACTCTCACTGGGGTACGGGTCCCACACACACTGACTGTCACTGGGGTACAGTCCCACACACACTGACTCACACTGGGGTAAGCGTCCCACACACACTGACTGTCACTGGGGTACAGTCCCACACACACTGACTCTCACTGGGGTACAGTCCCACACACACTGACTCTCACTGGGGCACAGTCCCACACAGTCTGACTCTCACTGATGTACAGTACCACACACACTGACTCTCACTGGGGTACAGTCCCACACACACTCACTCTCACTGGGGTAAGGTTCCCACACACACTGACTCTCACTGGTGTACAGTCCCACACACACTGACTCTCACTGGGTTACGTGTCCCACACACACTGACTCTCACTGGGGTACAGTCCCACACACACTGACTCTCACTGGGGTACAGTCCCACACACACTGACTCTCACTGGGGTACAGTCCCACACACACTGACTCTCACTGGGGTACAGTCCCACACACACTGTCTCTCACTGGGGTACAGTCCCACACACACTGACTCTCACTGGGGTACAGTCCCACACACACTGACTCTCACTGGGGTACAGTCCCACACACACTGTCTCTCACTGGGGTACAGTCCCACACACACTGTCTCTCACTGGGGTACAGTCCCACACACACTGACTCTCAGTGGGGTACAGTCCCACACACACTGACTCTTACTGGTGTACAGTCCCACACACACTGACTCTCATTGGGGTACAGGTCCCACACACACTGTCTCTCACTGGGGTACAGTCCCACACACACTGACTCTCACTGGGGTACAGTCCCACACACACTGACTCTCACTGGGGTAAGGGTCCCACACACACTGACTCTCACTGGTGTACAGTCCCACACACACTGACTCTCACTGGTGTACACACTCACAAACACTGACTCTCACTGGGGTACGAGTCCCACACAAACTGACTCTCACTGGGGTACGGGTCCCACACAAACTGACTCTCACTGGGGCCCGGGACCCACACTCTCTGACCCTCACTGGCGTATGGGTCACACACACACTGACTCTCACTGGGGTACAGTCCCACAAAAACTGACTCTCACTGTGGTACAGTCCCACACACACTGATTCTCACTGGTGTAAGGTTCCCACACACACTGACTTTCACTGGGATACGGGTCCCACACACACTGTCACTCACTGGGTTACGGGTCCCACACACACTGACTCTCACTGGGATACGTGTCCCACACACACTGACTCTCACTGGGGTACAGTTCCACACACACTGACTCTCACTGGGGTACAGTCCCACACACACTGACTCTCACTCGGCTACGGGTCCCACACACACTGACTCTCACTGGGGTACAGTCCCACACACACTGACTCTCACTGGTGTACGGGTCCCACACACACTGACTCTCACTGGGGTATGGGTCCCACACACACTGACTCTCACTGGGGTACAGTCCCACACACACTGACTCTCACTGGGGTACGGGTCCCACACACACTGACTCTCACTGGGGTACGGGTCCCACACACACTGACTCTAACTGGGGTACAGTCCCACAGACACTGACTCTCACTGGGGTACAGTCCCACACACACTGACTCTCACTGGGGTACGGGTCCCTCACACACTGACTCTCACTGAGGTACGGGTCCCACACACACTGACTCTCACTGGGGTACAGTCCCACACACACTGACTGTCACTGGGGTACAGTCCCACACACACTGACTGTCACTGGGGTACAGTCCCACACACACTGATTCTCACTGGGGTACAGTCCCACACACACTGACTCTCACTGGGGTACGGGTCCCACACACACTGACTCTCACTGGGGTACAGTCCCACACACACTGACTCTCACTGGCGTACTGGTCCCACACACACTGACTCTCACTCGGGTACAGTCCCACACTCACTGATTCTCACTCGGTTGCAGTCCCACACACGCTGACTCTCACTGGGGTACAGTTCCTCACACATACTGACTCTCACTGGGTTCAGTCCCACACACACTGACTGTCACTGGGGTACGTGTCCCACACACACTGACTCTCACTGGGGTACGGGTCCCACACACACTGACTCTCACTGGGGTACAGTTCCACACACACTGACTCTCACTGGTGTACAGTCCCACAAACACTGACTCTAACTGATGTACAGTCCCACACACACTGACTCTCACTGGGGTACAGTCCCATACACACTGACTCTCATTGGGGTAAGGTTCCCATATACACTGACTCTCACTGGGGTATGTGTCCCACACACACTGACTCTCACTGGGGTACAGTCCCACACAAACTGACTGTCACTGGGGTAAGGTTCCCATACACACTGAATCTCACTGGGGTATGTGTCCCACACACACTGACTCTCACTGAGGTACAGTCCCACACACACTGACTCTCACTGGGGTACAGTCCCACACACACTGATTCTCACTGGGGTAAGGTTCCCACACACACTGACTCTCACTGGGGTACAGTCCCACACACACTGACTCTCACTGGGATACGGGTCCCAAACACACTGACTCTCACTGGGGTTCAGTCCCACACACACTGACTCTCACTGGGATACGGGTCCCACACACACTGACTCTCACTGGGGTACGGGTCCCAAACACACTGACTCTCACTGGGGTATGGGTCCCACAAACAATGACTCTCACTGGGGTACGGGTCCCACACACACTGACTCTCACTGGGGTACGGGTCCCACACACACTGACTCTCACTGGGGTACAGTCCCACACACACTGACTCTCACTCGGGTACAGTCCCACACACACTGACTCTCACTGGGGTACAGTCCCACACACACTGACTCTTACTGGAGGACAGTCCCACACATACTGACTCTCACAGGGATATGGGTCCCACGCACATTGACTCTCACTGGCGTACAGTCCCACACACACTGACTCTCACAGGGGTACAGTCCTACACACTGACTGTCACTGGAGTATGTGTCCCACGCACACTGACTCTCACTCGGGTACAGGTCCCACACACTGACCCTCACTGGGGTACAGTCCCACACACACTGACTCTCACCGGGGTACGGGTCCCACACACACTGACTCTCACTGGGGTACAGGTCCCACAAAGACTGACCCTCACTGGGGTACAGTCACACACACAATGACTCTGACTGGTGTACAGTCCCACACACACTGACTCTCACTGGGGTACAGTCCCACACACACTGACTCTCACTGGGGTACAGTCCAACACACACTGACTCTCACTGGGGTAAGGGTCCCACACACACTGACTCTCACTGGTGTACAGTCCCACACACACTGACTCTGACTGGGGTACGTGTCCCACACACACTGACTCTCACTGGGGTACAGTTCCACACACACTGACTCTCACTGGGGTACAGTCCCACACAGACTGACTCTGACTGGGGTACAGTCCCACACACACTGACTCTCACTGGGGTACAGTCCCACACACACTGACTCTCACTGGTGTACAGTCCCACACACACTGACTCTCACTTGGTTACGTGTCCCACACACACTAACTCTCACTGGGGTACAGTCCCACACACACTGACTCTCACTGGGGTACAGTCCCACACACACTGACTCTCACTGGGGTACAGTCCCACACACACTGACTCTCACTGGGGTACAGTCCCACACACACTGACTCTCACTGGGGTACAGTCCCACACACACTGACTCTCACTGGGGTACAGTCCCACACACACTGACTCTCACTGGGGTACGGGTCCCACACACACTGACTCTCACTGGTGTACAGTCCCACACACACTGACTCTCACTGGGGTAAGGTTCCCATACAAACTGACTCTCACTGGGGTACAGTCCCACACACACTGACTCTCACTGGGGTACGTGTCCCACACACACTGACTCTCACTGGGGTAAAGTCCCACACACTCTGACTCTCACTGGGGTAAGGGTCCCACACACACTGACTCTCACTGGGGTACAGTCCCACACACACTGACTCTCACTGGGGTACAGTCCCACACACACTGACTCTCACTTGTTTACGTGTCCCACACACACTGACTCTCACTGGGGCACAGTCCCACACACACTGACTCTCACTGGGTTAATGTCCCACACACACTGACACTCACTGGGGTACAGGTCCCACACACACTGACTCACACTCGGGTACGTGACCCACACACTCTGACTCTCACTGAGGTACGGGTCCCACACACACTGACTCTCACTGGGGTACAGTCCCACACACACTGACTCTCACTGGGGTACGGGTCCCACACACTCTGACTCTCACTGGGGTACGGGTCCCACACACACTGACTGTCACTGGGGTACAGTCCCACACACACTGACTCACACTGGGGTAAGCGTCCCACACACACTGACTGTCACTGGGGTACAGTCCCACACACACTGACTCTCACTGGGGTACAGTCCCACACACACTGACTCTCACTGGGGCACAGTCCCACACAGTCTGACTCTCACTGATGTACAGTACCACACACACTGACTCTCACTGGGGTACAGTCCCACACACACTCACTCTCACTGGGGTAAGGTTCCCACACACACTGACTCTCACTGGTGTACAGTCCCACACACACTGACTCTCACTGGGTTACGTGTCCCACACACACTGACTCTCACTGGGGTACAGTCCCACACACACTGACTCTCACTGGGGTACAGTCCCACACACACTGACTCTCACTGGGGTACAGTCCCACACACACTGACTCTCACTGGGGTACAGTCCCACACACACTGTCTCTCACTGGGGTACAGTCCCACACACACTGACTCTCACTGGGGTACAGTCCCACACACACTGACTCTCACTGGGGTACAGTCCCACACACACTGTCTCTCACTGGGGTACAGTCCCACACACACTGTCTCTCACTGGGGTACAGTCCCACACACACTGACTCTCAGTGGGGTACAGTCCCACACACACTGACTCTTACTGGTGTACAGTCCCACACACACTGACTCTCACTGGTGTACACACTCACAAACACTGACTCTCACTGGGGTACGAGTCCCACACAAACTGACTCTCACTGGGGTACGGGTCCCACACAAACTGACTCTCACTGGGGCCCGGGACCCACACTCTCTGACCCTCACTGGCGTATGGGTCACACACACACTGACTCTCACTGGGGTACAGTCCCACAAAAACTGACTCTCACTGTGGTACAGTCCCACACACACTGATTCTCACTGGTGTAAGGTTCCCACACACACTGACTTTCACTGGGATACGGGTCCCACACACACTGTCACTCACTGGGTTACGGGTCCCACACACACTGACTCTCACTGGGATACGTGTCCCACACACACTGACTCTCACTGGGGTACAGTTCCACACACACTGACTCTCACTGGGGTACAGTCCCACACACACTGACTCTCACTCGGCTACGGGTCCCACACACACTGACTCTCACTGGGGTACAGTCCCACACACACTGACTCTCACTGGTGTACGGGTCCCACACACACTGACTCTCACTGGGGTATGGGTCCCACACACACTGACTCTCACTGGGGTACAGTCCCACACACACTGACTCTCACTGGGGTACGGGTCCCACACACACTGACTCTCACTGGGGTACGGGTCCCACACACACTGACTCTAACTGGGGTACAGTCCCACAGACACTGACTCTCACTGGGGTACAGTCCCACACACACTGACTCTCACTGGGGTACGGGTCCCTCACACACTGACTCTCACTGAGGTACGGGTCCCACACACACTGACTCTCACTGGGGTACAGTCCCACACACACTGACTGTCACTGGGGTACAGTCCCACACACACTGACTGTCACTGGGGTACAGTCCCACACACACTGATTCTCACTGGGGTACAGTCCCACACACACTGACTCTCACTGGGGTACGGGTCCCACACACACTGACTCTCACTGGGGTACAGTCCCACACACACTGACTCTCACTGGCGTACTGGTCCCACACACACTGACTCTCACTCGGGTACAGTCCCACACTCACTGATTCTCACTCGGTTGCAGTCCCACACACGCTGACTCTCACTGGGGTACAGTTCCTCACACATACTGACTCTCACTGGGTTCAGTCCCACACACACTGACTGTCACTGGGGTACGTGTCCCACACACACTGACTCTCACTGGGGTACGGGTCCCACACACACTGACTCTCACTGGGGTACAGTTCCACACACACTGACTCTCACTGGTGTACAGTCCCACAAACACTGACTCTAACTGATGTACAGTCCCACACACACTGACTCTCACTGGGGTACAGTCCCATACACACTGACTCTCATTGGGGTAAGGTTCCCATATACACTGACTCTCACTGGGGTATGTGTCCCACACACACTGACTCTCACTGGGGTACAGTCCCACACAAACTGACTGTCACTGGGGTAAGGTTCCCATACACACTGAATCTCACTGGGGTATGTGTCCCACACACACTGACTCTCACTGAGGTACAGTCCCACACACACTGACTCTCACTGGGGTACAGGCCCACACACACTGATTCTCACTGGGGTAAGGTTCCCACACACACTGACTCTCACTGGGGTACAGTCCCACACACACTGACTCTCACTGGGATACGGGTCCCAAACACACTGACTCTCACTGGGGTTCAGTCCCACACACACTGACTCTCACTGGGATACGGGTCCCACACACACTGACTCTCACTGGGGTACGGGTCCCAAACACACTGACTCTCACTGGGGTATGGGTCCCACAAACAATGACTCTCACTGGGGTACGGGTCCCACACACACTGACTCTCACTGGGGTACGGGTCCCACACACACTGACTCTCACTGGGGTACAGTCCCACACACACTGACTCTCACTCGGGTACAGTCCCACACACACTGACTCTCACTGGGGTACAGTCCCACACACACTGACTCTTACTGGAGGACAGTCCCACACATACTGACTCTCACAGGGATATGGGTCCCACGCACATTGACTCTCACTGGCGTACAGTCCCACACACACTGACTCTCACAGGGGTACAGTCCTACACACTGACTGTCACTGGAGTATGTGTCCCACGCACACTGACTCTCACTCGGGTACAGGTCCCACACACTGACCCTCACTGGGGTACAGTCCCACACACACTGACTCTCACCGGGGTACGGGTCCCACACACACTGACTCTCACTGGGGTACAGGTCCCACAAAGACTGACCCTCACTGGGGTACAGTCACACACACAATGACTCTGACTGGTGTACAGTCCCACACACACTGACTCTCACTGGGGTACAGTCCCACACACACTGACTCTCACTGGGGTATGTGTCCCACACACACTGACTCTCACTGGGGTACAGTCCCACACACACTGATTCTCACTGGGGTAAGGTTCCCACACACACTGACTTTCACTGGGGTACGTGTCTGACACACACTGACTCTCACTGGGGTACAGTCCCACACACACTGACTCTCACTGGGGTACAGTCCCACACACACTGACTCTCACTGGGGTATGTGTCCCACACACACTGACTCTCACTGGGGTACAGTTCCACAAACACTGACTCTCACTGGGGTACAGTCCCACACACACTGACTCTCACTAGGCTACGGGTCCCACACACACTGACTCTCACTGGGGTACAGTCTCACACACACTGACTCTCACTGGTGTACAGTCCCACACACACTGACTCTAACTGATGTCCAGTCCCACACACACTGACTCTCACTGGGGTACAGTCCCA
This sequence comes from Pristiophorus japonicus, assembly GCF_044704955.1. Taxonomy (NCBI): domain Eukaryota; kingdom Metazoa; phylum Chordata; class Chondrichthyes; family Pristiophoridae; genus Pristiophorus; species Pristiophorus japonicus. The sequence continues at coordinate 33,072 of NW_027251111.1, forward strand.
CACAAACTGACTCTCACTGGGGTATGTGTCCCACACACACTGACTCTCACTGGGGTACAGTCCCACACACACAGTGACTCTCACTGGGGTACGGTTCAAATTTACACAGACTCTCACTGGGGTATGTGTCCCACACACACTGACTCTCACTGGGGTACAGTCCCACACACACTGACTCTCACTGGGGTACAGTCCCACACACACTGACTCTCAATGGGGTACAGTCCCACACACACTGATTCTCACTGGGGTAAGGTTCCCACACACACTGACTCTCTCTGGCGTACTGGTCTCACACACACTGACTCTCACTGGGGTACAGTCCCACACACACTGACGCTCACTGGGGTACAGTCCCTCACATACTGACTCTCACTGGGGTACAGTCCCACACACACTGACTCTCACTGGGATACGGGTCCCACACACACTGACTCTCTCTGGCGTACTGGTCTCACACACACTGACTCTCACTCGGGTACAGTCTCACACACACTGACTCTCACTGGGGTACAGTCCCACACACACTGACTCTCACTGGGGTACAGTCCCACACACACTGACTCTTACTGGAGGACAGTCCCACACATACTGACTCTCACAGGGATATGGGTCCCACGCACATTGACTCTCACTGGCGTACAGTCCCACACACACTGACTCTCACAGGGGTACAGTCCTACACACACTGAATCTCACTGGGGTACAGTCCTACACACACTGACTCTCACTGGGGTACAGTCCCACACACACTGACTCTCACTGGGGTACGGGTCCCACACACTGACTCTCACTGGGGTACAGTCCCACACACACTGACTCTCACTGGGGTACAGTCCCACACACACTGACTCTCACTGGGGTACAGTCCCACACACACTGACTCTCACTGGGGTACAGTCCCACACACACTGACTCTCACTGGGGTACAGTCCCACACACACTGACTCTCACTGGGGTATGTGTCCCACACACACTGACTCTCACTGGGGTATGTGTCCCACACACACTGACTCTCACTGGGATACAGTCCCACACACACTGACTCTCACTGGGGTACGGGTCCCACACACACTGACTCTCACTAGGGTACAGTCCCACACACACTGACTCTCACTGGGGTACAGTCCCACACACACTGACTCTCACTGGGGTACAGTCCCACACACACTGACTCTCACTAGGGTACAGTCCCACACACACTGACTCTCACTCGGTTGCAGTCCCACACACACTGACTCTCACTGGGGTACAGTCCCACACACACTGACTTTCACTGGGGTACAGTCCCACACTCACTGACTCTCACTGGGGTACAGTCCCACACACACTGAGTCTCACTGGCGTACAGTCCCACACACACCGACTCTCATTGGGGTACAGTCCCACACACACTGACTCTCACTGGGGTACAGTCCCACACACACTGACTCTCACTGGGGTACGGGTCCCACACACACCGACTCTCATTGGGGTACAGTCCCACACACACTGACTCTCACTGGGGTACAGTCCCACACACACTGACTCTCACTGGGATACAGTCCCACACACACTGACTCTCACTAGGGTACAGTCCCACACACACTGACTCTCACTGGGGTACAGTCCCACACACACTGACTCTTACTGGGGTACGGGTCCCACACACACACTGACTCTCACCGGGGTACAGTCGCACACACACTGACTGTCTCTGAGGTATGGGTCCCACACACACTGACTCTCACTGGGGTACTGATCCCACACACACTGACTCTCACTGGGGTACAGTCCCACACACACTGACTCTCACTGGGGTATGTGTCCCACACACACTGACTCTCACTGGGGTACAGTCCCGCACACACTGACTCTCACTGGGGTACAGTCCCACACACACTGACTCTCACTGGGGTATGTGTCCCACACACACTGACTCTCACTGGGGTACAGTCCCACACACACTGATTCTCACTGGGGTAAGGTTCTCACACACACTGACTTTCACTGGGGTACGTGTCTGACACACACTGACTCTCACTGGGATACGGGTCCCACACACACTGACTCTCACTGGGATACGGGTCCCACACACACTGTCTCTCACTGGGATACGGGTCCCACACACACTGACTCTCACTGGGATACGGGTCCCACACACACTGACTCTCACTGGGATACGGGTCCCACACACACTGACTCTCACTCGGGTACAGTTCCACACACACTGACTCTCACTAGGCTACGGGTCCCACACACACTGACTCTCACTGGTGTACAGTCCCACACACACTGACTCTCACTGGGGTATGTGTCCCACACACACTGACTCTCACTGGGGTAAGGTTCCCATACACACTGAATCTCACTGGGGTATGTGTCCCACACACACTGACTCTCACTGGGGTACAGTCCCACACACACTGACTCTCACTGGGGTACAGTCCCACACACACTGACTCTCACTGGGATACGGGTCCCACACACACTGACTCTCTCTGGCGTACTGGTCTCACACACACTGACTCTCACTCGGGTACAGTCTCACACACACTGACTCTCACTGGGGTACAGTCCCACACACACTGACTCTCACTGGTGTACAGTCCCACACACACTGACTCTTACTGGAGGACAGTCCCACACATACTGACTCTCACAGGGATATGGGTCCCACGCACATTGACTCTCACTGGCGTACAGTCCCACACAATGACTGTCACTGGGGTATGTATCCCACACACACTGACTCTCACTGGTATACAGTCCCACACACACTGACTCTCACTGGGGTACGGGTCCCACACACACTGTCTCTCACTGGGATACAGTCCCACACACACTGACTCTCACTAGGGTACAGTCCCACACACACTGACTCTCACTGGGGTACGGGTCCCATACACACTGACTCTCAGTGGTGTACAGTCCCACTCACACTGACTCTCACTGGTGTACAGTCCCACACACACTGACTGTCTCTGGGGTACTGATCCCACACACACTGACTGTCTCTGGGGTACTGATCTCACACACACTGACTCTCACTGGTGTTCGGGTCCCACACACACTGACTCTCGCTGGGGTATGGGTCCCACACACACTGACTCTCACTAGGGTACAGTCCCACACACACTGACTCTCACTGGGGTACGGGTCCCATACACACGGACTCTCACTGGGGTACAGTCCCACAGACACTGACTCTCACTGGGGTACAGTCCCACACACACTGACTCTCACTGGGGTACGGGTCCCTCACACACTGACTCTCACTGAGGTATGGGTCCCACACACACTGACTCTCACTGGGGTACAGTCCCACACACACTGTCTGTCACTGGGGTACAGTCCCACACACACTGACTTTCACTGGGGTACAGTCCCACACACACTGACACTCACTGGGGTACAGTCCCACACACACTGACTCTCACTGGGGTACGGGTCCCTCACACACTGACTCTCACTGGGGTACGGGTCCCACACACACTGACTCTCACAGGGGTACAGTCCTACACACTGACTGTCACTGGAGTGTGTGTCCCACGCACACTGACTCTCATTCGGGTACAGGTCCCACACACTGACCCTCACTGGGGTACAGTCCCACACACACTGACTCTCACCGGGGTACGGGTCCCACACACACTGACTCTCACTGGGGTAAGTTTCCCATACACACTGACTCTCACTGGGGTACGGGTTCCACAAAAACTGACTCTCACTGGGGTACTGGTCCCACACATACTGACACTCACTGGGGTTCAGTCCCACACACACTGACTCTCACTGGGGTACGGGTCCCACACACACTGACTCTCACTGGGGTACGGGACCCACACACACTGACTCTCACTGTGGAACTGGTCCCACACACACTGACACTGACTGGTGTACAGTCCCACACACACTGACTCTCACTGATGTACAGTCCCACACACACTGACTCTCACTGGGGTAAGATTCCCATACACACTGACTCTCACTGGGGTACGGGTCCCACACACACTGACTCTCACTGGGGTATGGGTCCCACACACACTGACACTCACTGGGGTACAGTCTCACACACACTGACTCTCACTGAGGTACGGGTCCCACGCACACTGACTCTCACTGGGGTACAGTCTCACACACACTGACTCTGACTCTGACTGGTGTACAGTCCCACACACACTGACTCTCACTGATGTACAGTCCCACACACACTGACTCTCACTGGGGTAAGGTTCACATACACACTGACTCTCACTGGGGTATATGTCCCACACACACTGACTCTCACTGGGGTATGTGTCCCACACACACTGACTCTCACTGGGGTACAGACCACACACACTGACTCTCACTGGGGTACAGTCCCACACACACTGACTCTCACTGGGGTACAGTCCCACACACACTGATTCTCACTGGGGTAAGGTTCCCACACACAATGATTTTCACTGGGGTACGTGTCTGACACACACTGACTCTAACTGGGGTACAGTCCCACACACACTGACTCTCACTGGGATACGGGTCCCACACACACTGAATCTCACTGGGGTATGGGTCCCACACACACTGACTCTCACTGGGGTACGGGTCCCACACACACTGTCTCTCACTGGGATACGGGTCCCACACACACTGACTCTCACTGGGGTACAGTTCCACATACACTGACTCTCACTGGGGTACAGTCCTACACACACTGACTCTCACTAGGCTACGGGTCCCAAACACACTGACTCTCACTGGGGTACAGTCTCACACACATTGACACTCACTGGTGTACAGTCCCACACACACTGACTCTCACTGGGGTACAGTCCCACACACACTGACTCTCACTGGGGTATGTGTCCCACACACACTGACTCTCACTGGGGTAAAGTCCCACACACACTGACTCTCACTGGGGTACAGTCCCACACACACTGACTCTCACTGGGGTACAGTCCCACACACACTGATTCTCACTGGGGTAAGGTTCCCACACACACTGACTCTCTCTGGCGTACTGGTCTCACACACACTGACTCTCACTGGGGTACAGTTCTCACATACTGACTCTCACTGGGGTACAGTCCCACACACACTGACTCTCACTGAAATACGGGTCCCACACACACTGACTCTCTCTGGCGTACGTGTCCCACACACACTGACTCTCACTGGGGTACAGTCCCACACACACTGACTCTCACAGGGGTACAGTCCTACACACTGACTGTCACTGGGGTACGGGTCCCACACACACTGACTCTCACTGGGGTACAGTCCCACACACACTGACTCTCACTGGGGTACAGTCCCACACACACTGACTCTCACTGTGGTACTGGTCCCACACATACTGACACTCACTGGGGTTCAGTCCCACACACACTGACTCTCACTGGGGTACGGGTCCCACACACACTGACTCTCACTGTGGTACTGGTCCCACACACACTGACTCTGACTGGTGTACAGTCCCACACACACTGACTCTCACTGATGTGCAGTCCCACACACACTGACTCTCACTGGGGTAAGATTCCCATACACACTGACTCTCACTGGGGTACGGGTCCCACACACACTGACTCTCACTGGGGTATGGGTCCCACACACACTGACACTCACTGGGGTACAGTCTCACACACACTGACTCTCACTGAGGTACGGGTCCCACGCACACTGACTCTCACTGGGTTACAGTCTCACACACACTGACTCTCACTGAGGTACGGGTCCCACGCACACTGACTATCACTGGGGTACAGTCTCACACACACTGACTCTGACTCTGACTGGTGTACAGTCCCACACACACTGACTCTCACTGGGGTAAGGTTCCCATACACACTGACTCTCACTGGGGTATGTGTCCCACACACACTGACTCTCACTGGGGTACAGTCCCACACACACTGATTCTCACTGGGGTAAGGTTCCCACACACACTGACTCTCTCTGGCGTACTGGTCTCACACACACTGACTCTCACTGGGGTACAGTTCTCACATACTGACTCTCACTGGGGTACAGTCCCACACACACTGACTCTCACTGAGATACGGGTCCCACACACACTGACTCTCTCTGGCGTACGTGTCCCACACACACTGACTCTCACTGGGGTACAGTCCCACACACACTGACTCTCACAGGGGTACAGTCCTACACACTGACTGTCACTGGGGTACGGGTCCCACACACACTGACTCTCACTGGGGTACAGTCCCACACACACTGACTCTCACTGGGGTACAGTCCCACACACACTGACTCTCACTGTGGTACTGGTCCCACACATACTGACACTCACTGGGGTTCAGTCCCACACACACTGACTCTCACTGGGGTACGGGTCCCACACACACTAACTCTCACTGTGGTACTGGTCCCACACACACTGACTCTGACTGGTGTACAGTCCCACACACACTGACTCTCACTGATGTGCAGTCCCACACACACTGACTCTCACTGGGGTAAGATTCCCATACACACTGACTCTCACTGGGGTACGGGTCCCACACACACTGACTCTCACTGGGGTATGGGTCCCACACACACTGACACTCACTGGGGTACAGTCTCACACACACTGACTCTCACTGAGGTACGGGTCCCACGCACACTGACTCTCACTGGGTTACAGTCTCACACACACTGACTCTCACTGAGGTACGGGTCCCACGCACACTGACTATCACTGGGGTACAGTCTCACACACACTGACTCTGACTCTGACTGGTGTACAGTCCCACACACACTGACTCTCACTGGGGTAAGGTTCCCATACACACTGACTCTCACTGGGGTATGTGTCCCACACACACTGACTCTCACTGGGGTACAGTCCCACACACACTGACTCTCACTGGGGTACAGTCCCACACACACTGACTCTCACTGGGGTATGTGTCCCACACACACTGACTCTCACTGGGGTACAGACCACACACACTGACTCTCATTGGGGTCCTGATCCCACACACACTGACTGTCTCTGGGGTACTGATCTCACACACACTGACTCTCACTGGTGTACGGGTCCCACACACACTGACTCTCACTGGGGTATGGGTCCCACACACACTGACTCTCACTGGGGTACGGGTCCCACACACACTGACTCTCACTGGGGTATGGGTCCCACACACACTGACTCTCAGTGGTGTACAGTCCCACTCACACTGACTCTCACTGGTATGCAGTCCCACACACACTGACTGTCTCTGGGGTACTGATCCCACACACACTGACTGTCCCTGGGGTACTGATCTCACACACACTGACTCTCACTGGTGTACGGGTCCCACACACACTGACTCTCACTGGGGTATGGGTCCCACACACACTGACTCTCACTAGGGTACAGTCCCACACACACTGACTCTCACTGGGGTACGGGTCCCATACACACGGACTCTCACTGGGGTACAGTCCCACAGACACTGACTCTCACTGGGGTACAGTCCCACACACACTGACTCTCACTGGGGTACGGGTCCCTCACACACTGACTCTCACTGAGGTACGGGTCCCACACACACTGACTCTCACTGGGGTACAGTCCCACACACACTGACTGTCACTGGGGTACAGTCCCACACACACTGACTGTCACTGGGGTACAGTCCCACACACACTGACACTCACTGGGGTACAGTCCCACACACACTGATTCTCACTGGGGTACAGTCCCACACACACTGACTCTCACTGGGGTACGGGTCCCACACACACTGACTCTCTCTGGCGTACTGGTCCCACACACACTGACTCTCACTCGGGTACAGTCCCACACACACTGATTCTCACTCGGTTGCAGTCCCACACACACTGACTCTCACTGGGGTACAGTTCCTCACACACTGACTGTCACTGGGGTACGTGTCCCACACACACTGACTCTCACTGGGGTACGGGTCCCACACACACTGACTCTCACTGGGGTACAGTTCCAGACACACTGACTCTCACTGGGGTACAGTCCCACACACACTGACTGTCACTGGGGTACGTGTCCCACACACACTGACTGTCACTGGGGTACAGTCCCACACACACTGACTCTCACTGGGGTAAGTTTCCCATACACACTGACTCTCACTGGGGTATGTGTCCCACACACACTAACTCTCATGAGGTACAGTCCCACACACACTGACTCTCACTGGGGTACAGTCCCACACACACTGATTCTCACTGGGGTAAGGTTCCCACACACACTGACTCTCACTGGGGTACAGTCCCACACACACTGACTCTCACTGGGATACGGGTCCCAAACACACTGACTCTCACTGGGGTACAGTCCCACACACACTGACTCTCACTGGGGTACAGTCCCACACACACTGACTCTCACTGGGGTACAGTCCCACACACACTGACTCTCACTGGGATACGGGTCCCACACACACTGACTCTCACTGGGGTATGGGTCCCACACACACTGACTCTCACTGCGTTACGGGTCCCACACACACTGACTCTCACTGGGGTACAGGACTCACACAAACTGACTCTCACTGGGATACGGGTCCCACACACACTGACTCTCACTGGGGTACGGGTCCCAAACACACTGACTCTCACTGGGGTATGGGTCCCACAAACAATGACTCTCACTGGGTTACGGGTCCCACCCACACTGACTCTCACAGGGGTACAGTCCCACACACACTGACTGTCACTGGAGTGTGTGTCCCACGCACACTGACTCTCACTCGGGTACAGGTCCCGCACACTGACCCTCACTGGGGTACAGTCCCACACACACTGACTCTCACCGGGGTACGGGTCCCACACACACTGACTCTCACTGGGGTATGGGTCCCACACACACTGACACTCACTGGGGTACAGTCTCACACACACTGACTCTGACTCTGACTGGTGTACAGTCCCACACACACTGACTCTCACTGATGTACAGTCCCACACACACTGACTCTCACTGGGGTAAGGTTCCCATACACACTGACTCTCACTGGCGTATATGTCCCACACACACTGACTCTCACTGGGGTATGTGTCCCACACACACTGACTCTCACTGGGGTACAGACCACACACACTGACTCTCACTGGGGTACAGTCGCACACACACTGACTCTCACTGGGGTACAGTCCCACACACACTGATTCTCACTGGGGTAAGTTTCCCACACACAATGACTTTCACTGGGGTACGTGTCTGACACACACTGACTCTAACTGGGTTACAGTCCCACACACACTGACTCTCACTGGGATACGGGTCCCACACACACTGACTCTCACTGGGATACGGGTCCCACACACACTGACTCTCACTGGGGTACAGTTCCACATACAGTGACTCTCACTGGGGTACGGGTCCCTCACACACTGAAGCTCTCACTGAGGTACGGGTCCCACACACAGACTCTCACTGGGGTACAGTCCCACACACACTGACTGTCACTGGGGTACAGTCCCACACACACTGACTGTCACTGGGGTACAGTCCCACACACACTGACTGTCACTGGGGTACAGTCCCACACACACTGAAACTCACTGGGGTACAGTCCCACACACACTGACTCTCACTGGGGTACGGGTCCCACACACACTGACTCTCACTGGGGTACAGTCCCACACACACTGACTCTCACTGGGGTACGGGTCCCACACACACTGATTCTCACTGGGGTACGTGTCCCACAGACACTGACTCTCACTCGGGTACAGTCCCACACACACTGACTCTCACTGGGGCACAGACCCACACACACTGACTCTCACTGGGGTACAGTCCCACACACACTGACTCTCACTGGGGTACGGGTCCCACACACACTGACTCTCACTGGGGTACAGTCCCACACACACTGACTCTCACTGGGGTACAGTTCCACACAAACTGACTCTCACTGGGGTACAGTCCCACACACACTGACTATCACTGGGGTACAGTCCCAAACACACTGACTCTCACTGGGGTACAGTCCCACACACACTGAATGTCTCTGGGGTACTGATCCCACACACACTGACTGTCTCTGGGGTACTGACACACACTGACTCTCACTGGGGTACGGGTCCCACACACACTGACTCTCACTGGGGTACAGTCCCACACACACTGAAACTCACTGGTGTACAGTCCCACACACACTGATTCTCACTGGGGTACGGGTCCCACACACACTGACTCTCACTGGGGTAAGGGTCCCACACACACTGACTCTCACTGGGGTACAGTCCCACACACACTGACTCTCACTGGGGTACGGGTCCCACACACACTGACTCTCTCTGGCGTACTGGTCCCACACACACTGACTCTCACTCGGGTACAGTCCCACACACACTGATTCTCACTCGGTTGCAGTCCCACTCACACTGACTCTCACTGGGGTACAGTCCCACACACCCTGACTCTCACTGCGGTACAGTCCCACACACACTGACTCTCACTGGGGTACAGTCCCACACACACTGACTGTCACTGGGGTACGTGTCCCACACACACTGACTCTCACTGGGGTACGGGTCCCACACACACTGACTCTCACTGGGGTACAGTCCCACACACACTGACTCTCACTGGGGTACAGTCCCACACACACCGACTCTCATTGGGGTATAGTCCCACACACACTGACTCTCACTGGGGTACGTGTCCCACACACACTGACTCTCACTGGGGTACGGGTCCCACACACACTGACTCTCACTGGGGTACAGTCCCACACACACTGACTCTCACTGGGGTACAGTCCCACACACACTGACTCTCACTGGGGTACAGTCCCACATACACTTACTCTCACTGGGGTACAGTCCCACACACACTGACTCTCACTGGGGTATGGGTCCCACACACACTGACACTCACTGGGGTACAGTCTCACACACACTGACTCTCACTGAGGTACGGGTCCCACGCACACTGACTCTCACTGGGTTACAGTCTCACACACACTGACTCTCACTGAGGTACGGGTCCCACGCACACTGACTATCACTGGGGTACAGTCTCACACACACTGACTCTGACTCTGACTGGTGTACAGTCCCACACACACTGACTCTCACTGGGGTAAGGTTCCCATACACACTGACTCTCACTGGGGTATGTGTCCCACACACACTGACTCTCACTGGGGTACAGTCCCACACACACTGATTCTCACTGGGGTAAGGTTCCCACACACACTGACTCTCTCTGGCGTACGTGTCCCACACACACTGACTCTCACTGGGGTACAGTCCCACACACACTGACTCTCACAGGGGTACAGTCCTACACACTGACTGTCACTGGGGTACGGGTCCCACACACACTGACTCTCACTGGGGTACAGTCCCACACACACTGACTCTCACTGGGGTACAGTCCCACACACACTGACTCTCACTGTGGTACTGGTCCCACACATACTGACACTCACTGGGGTTCAGTCCCACACACACTGACTCTCACTGGGGTACGGGTCCCACACACACTGACTCTCACTGTGGTACTGGTCCCACACACACTGACTCTGACTGGTGTACAGTCCCACACACACTGACTCTCACTGATGTGCAGTCCCACACACACTGACTCTCACTGGGGTAAGATTCCCATACACACTGACTCTCACTGGGGTCCGGGTCCCACACACACTGACTCTCACTGGGGTATGGGTCCCACACACACTGACACTCACTGGGGTACAGTCTCACACACACTGACTCTCACTGAGGTACGGGTCCCACGCACACTGACTCTCACTGGGTTACAGTCTCACACACACTGACTCTCACTGAGGTACGGGTCCCACGCACACTGACTATCACTGGGGTACAGTCTCACACACACTGACTCTGACTCTGACTGGTGTACAGTCCCACACACACTGACTCTCACTGGGGTAAGGTTCCCATACACACTGACTCTCACTGGGGTATGTGTCCCACACACACTGACTCTCACTGGGGTACAGTCCCACACACACTGACTCTCACTGGGGTACAGTCCCACACACACTGACTCTCACTGGGGTATGTGTCCCACACACACTGACTCTCACTGGGGTACAGACCACACACACTGACTCTCATTGGGGTCCTGATCCCACACACACTGACTGTCTCTGGGGTACTGATCTCACACACACTGACTCTCACTGGTGTACGGGTCCCACACACACTGACTCTCACTGGGGTATGGGTCCCACACACACTGACTCTCACTGGGGTACGGGTCCCACACACACTGACTCTCACTGGGGTATGGGTCCCACACACACTGACTCTCAGTGGTGTACAGTCCCACTCACACTGACTCTCACTGGTATGCAGTCCCACACACACTGACTGTCTCTGGGGTACTGATCCCACACACACTGACTGTCCCTGGGGTACTGATCTCACACACACTGACTCTCACTGGTGTACGGGTCCCACACACACTGACTCTCACTGGGGTATGGGTCCCACACACACTGACTCTCACTAGGGTACAGTCCCACACACACTGACTCTCACTGGGGTACGGGTCCCATACACACGGACTCTCACTGGGGTACAGTCCCACAGACACTGACTCTCACTGGGGTACAGTCCCACACACACTGACTCTCACTGGGGTACGGGTCCCTCACACACTGACTCTCACTGAGGTACGGGTCCCACACACACTGACTCTCACTGGGGTACAGTCCCACACACACTGACTGTCACTGGGGTACAGTCCCACACACACTGACTGTCACTGGGGTACAGTCCCACACACACTGACACTCACTGGGGTACAGTCCCACACACACTGATTCTCACTGGGGTACAGTCCCACACACACTGACTCTCACTGGGGTACGGGTCCCACACACACTGACTCTCTCTGGCGTACTGGTCCCACACACACTGACTCTCACTCGGGTACAGTCCCACACACACTGATTCTCACTCGGTTGCAGTCCCACACACACTGACTCTCACTGGGGTACAGTTCCTCACACACTGACTGTCACTGGGGTACGTGTCCCACACACACTGACTCTCACTGGGGTACGGGTCCCACACACACTGACTCTCACTGGGGTACAGTTCCAGACACACTGACTCTCACTGGGGTACAGTCCCACACACACTGACTGTCACTGGGGTACGTGTCCCACACACACTGACTGTCACTGGGGTACAGTCCCACACACACTGACTCTCACTGGGGTAAGTTTCCCATACACACTGACTCTCACTGGGGTATGTGTCCCACACACACTAACTCTCATGAGGTACAGTCCCACACACACTGACTCTCACTGGGGTACAGTCCCACACACACTGATTCTCACTGGGGTAAGGTTCCCACACACACTGACTCTCACTGGGGTACAGTCCCACACACACTGACTCTCACTGGGATACGGGTCCCAAACACACTGACTCTCACTGGGGTACAGTCCCACACACACTGACTCTCACTGGGGTACAGTCCCACACACACTGACTCTCACTGGGGTACAGTCCCACACACACTGACTCTCACTGGGATACGGGTCCCACACACACTGACTCTCACTGGGGTATGGGTCCCACACACACTGACTCTCACTGCGTTACGGGTCCCACACACACTGACTCTCACTGGGGTACAGGACTCACACAAACTGACTCTCACTGGGATACGGGTCCCACACACACTGACTCTCACTGGGGTACGGGTCCCAAACACACTGACTCTCACTGGGGTATGGGTCCCACAAACAATGACTCTCACTGGGTTACGGGTCCCACCCACACTGACTCTCACAGGAGTACAGTCCCACACACACTGACTGTCACTGGAGTGTGTGTCCCACGCACACTGACTCTCACTCGGGTACAGGTCCCGCACACTGACCCTCACTGGGGTACAGTCCCACACACACTGACTCTCACCGGGGTACGGGTCCCACACACACTGACTCTCACTGGGGTATGGGTCCCACACACACTGACACTCACTGGGGTACAGTCTCACACACACTGACTCTGACTCTGACTGGTGTACAGTCCCACACACACTGACTCTCACTGATGTACAGTCCCACACACACTGACTCTCACTGGGGTAAGGTTCCCATACACACTGACTCTCACTGGCGTATATGTCCCACACACACTGACTCTCACTGGGGTATGTGTCCCACACACACTGACTCTCACTGGGGTACAGACCACACACACTGACTCTCACTGGGGTACAGTCGCACACACACTGACTCTCACTGGGGTACAGTCCCACACACACTGATTCTCACTGGGGTAAGTTTCCCACACACAATGACTTTCACTGGGGTACGTGTCTGACACACACTGACTCTAACTGGGTTACAGTCCCACACACACTGACTCTCACTGGGATACGGGTCCCACACACACTGACTCTCACTGGGATACGGGTCCCACACACACTGACTCTCACTGGGGTACAGTTCCACATACAGTGACTCTCACTGGGGTACGGGTCCCTCACACACTGAAGCTCTCACTGAGGTACGGGTCCCACACACAGACTCTCACTGGGGTACAGTCCCACACACACTGACTGTCACTGGGGTACAGTCCCACACACACTGACTGTCACTGGGGTACAGTCCCACACACACTGACTGTCACTGGGGTACAGTCCCACACACACTGAAACTCACTGGGGTACAGTCCCACACACACTGACTCTCACTGGGGTACGGGTCCCACACACACTGACTCTCACTGGGGTACAGTCCCACACACACTGACTCTCACTGGGGTACGGGTCCCACACACACTGATTCTCACTGGGGTACGTGTCCCACAGACACTGACTCTCACTCGGGTACAGTCCCACACACACTGACTCTCACTGGGGCACAGACCCACACACACTGACTCTCACTGGGGTACAGTCCCACACACACTGACTCTCACTGGGGTACGGGTCCCACACACACTGACTCTCACTGGGGTACAGTCCCACACACACTGACTCTCACTGGGGTACAGTTCCACACAAACTGACTCTCACTGGGGTACAGTCCCACACACACTGACTATCACTGGGGTACAGTCCCAAACACACTGACTCTCACTGGGGTACAGTCCCACACACACTGAATGTCTCTGGGGTACTGATCCCACACACACTGACTGTCTCTGGGGTACTGACACACACTGACTCTCACTGGGGTACGGGTCCCACACACACTGACTCTCACTGGGGTACAGTCCCACACACACTGAAACTCACTGGTGTACAGTCCCACACACACTGATTCTCACTGGGGTACGGGTCCCACACACACTGACTCTCACTGGGGTAAGGGTCCCACACACACTGACTCTCACTCGGGTACAGTCCCACACACACTGATTCTCACTCGGTTGCAGTCCCACTCACACTGACTCTCACTGGGGTACAGTCCCACACACCCTGACTCTCACTGCGGTACAGTCCCACACACACTGACTCTCACTGGGGTACAGTCCCACACACACTGACTGTCACTGGGGTACGTGTCCCACACACACTGACTCTCACTGGGGTACGGGTCCCACACACACTGACTCTCACTGGGGTACAGTCCCACACACACTGACTCTCACTGGGGTACAGTCCCACACACACCGACTCTCATTGGGGTATAGTCCCACACACACTGACTCTCACTGGGGTACGTGTCCCACACACACTGACTCTCACTGGGGTACGGGTCCCACACACACTGACTCTCACTGGGGTACAGTCCCACACACACTGACTCTCACTGGGGTACAGTCCCACACACACTGACTCTCACTGGGGTACAGTCCCACATACACTTACTCTCACTGGGGTACAGTCCCACACACACTGACTCTCACTGGGGTACAGTCCCACACACATTGACTCTCACTGGGGTACAGTCCCACACACACTGACTCTCACTGGGGTACATGTCCCCGATCGGTCTCCATTGCCCAGCTCCCCCCACAGCCTGTGATAGTGAGCATGTTGTCCTGTGTCACTTCCTGTTTGCTCAGAATAGTCCCTTTGTCAGGAGCCTGGCTTTGGCCGTGCTGCCCAGTGGACCAATGCGAGGCCTCGTCCTCATCTTCCTCGACTTCCTGCTCTTCATTCAACATCCACCGGCCCTTGGGTAAGATGGTCGCATAGCGACCGAAGACACAGCGGGGAGAACAAGCCGGGGCGTGTGGGGGTTACTCTGGGTATGGGGGTTACACTCGGGTTACTCTGTGTGTGTGGTGTTATTCTGGGTCTCTGGCATTACTCTGGGTGTGGGGGATTACTCTGGGTGTGAGATGTTACTCCAGGGTTACTCTGCGATTACTCTGGCAGTTGGATCTCTCTGCAATTACTCCGGGTGTTGGGGGATACTCTGGGTATGTAGGTTAATCCAGGTGCGGGGGGGTTACTCTGGGTGTCTGGCATTAATCCGGGTGTGGAAGGGGCTACTCTGGGTGTGTGTGTTGGCTCTGAGGTTACTCTGGGATTACTCTGGGAGTGGGGCACTAATCTGGGTGTGGGTGGTTACTCTGGAGTTACACCGGGTGTGGGAGGGGTTACACTGGGTGTGGGGATTACGCTGGATGTGTGAGATTATTCTGGGGGTAAGGTGTTATTCTGGATGTGAGGGGTTACTCTGGGTGTGAGGAGCTCCTCTGGGATTACTCTGGTTATGGGGCGTTCTATAAATACGTGAAGAGAAAAAGATTAGTGAAGACAAACGTAGGCCCCTTGCAGTCAGATTCTGGTGAATTTATAATGGGGAACAAAGAAATGGCGGACCAATTGAACAAATACTTTGGTTCTGTCTTCACGAAGGAAGACACAAATAACCTTCCGGAAATACTAGGGGACCGAGGGTCGAGTGAGAAGGAGGAACTGAAGGAAATCCTTATTAGGCGGGAAATTGTGTTAGGGAAATTGATGGGGATTGAAGGTCGATAAATCCCCAGGGCCTGATAGTCTACATCCCAGAGTACTTACGGAAGTGGCCCTAAAAATAGTGGATGCATTGGTGATCATTTTCCAGCAGTCTATCGAATCTGGATCAGTTCCTATGGACTGGAGGGGAGCTAATGTAACACCACTTTTTAAAAAGGGAGAGAGAGAGAGAAAACGGATAATTATAGACCGGTTAGCCTGACATCAGTAGTGGGGAAAATGTTGGAATCAATTATTAAAGATGAAATAGCAGCACATTTGGAAAGCAGTGACAGGATCGGTCCAAGTCAGCATGGATTTATGAAAGAGAAATCATGCTTGACGAATCTTCTGGAATTTTTTGAGGATGTAACTAGTAGAGTGGACAAGGGGGAACCAGTGGATGTGGTGTATTGGACTTTCAAAAGGCTTTTGACAATGTCCCACACAAGAGATTGGTGTGCAAAATTAAAGCACATGGTATTGGGGTAATGTACTGACGTGGATAGAGAACTGGTTGGCAGACAGGAAGCAGAGAGTCGGGATAAAAGGGTCCTTTTCAGAATGGCAGGTAGTGACTAGTGGAGTGCCGCAGGGCTCAGTGCTGGGACCCCAGCTCTTTACAATATACATCAATGATTTAGATGAAATATCTCCACGTTTGCGGATGACGCTAAACTGGGTGGCGGTGTGAGCTGCGAGGAGGACGCTAAGAGGCTGCAGGGTGACTTGGATAGGTTAGGTGAGTGGGCAAATGCATGGCAGATGCAGTATAATGTGGATAAATGTGAGGTTATCCACTTTGGGGACAAAAACTCGAAGGCAGAATATTATCTGAATGCCAGCAGATTAGGAAAAGGGGAGGTGCAACAAGACCTGGGTGTCATGGTACATCAGTCATTGAAAGTTGGCATGCAGGTACAGCAGGCGGTGAAGCAGGCAAATGGTATGTTGGCCTTCATAGCGAGGGGATTTGAGTATAAGAGCAGGGAGGTCTTACTGCAGTTGTACAGGGCCTTGGTGAGGCCACACCTGGAATATTGTGTACAGTTTTGGTCTCCTAATCTGAGGAAGGACGTTCTTGCTATTGAGGATGTCATGTATGTAACCTTCATATAAGTGTAACCTTCATAACAACACTGTATACTGTATATACGTAAGAAATGCACACCTTGACCACAGGGGGTGAAGTTGTGGGAGACACTCCTCACCTGGTCATCCAGGTATATAAAGGGAGGTCCCACGCAGGGTCATCACTTCTTGGTCCTGGGAATAAAGATTCAGGTCATAGAGTGACCTTGTCTGCAGAATGTGCCTTGTGTGGATTTATAGGACATTACATTTGGCGACGAGAAACGGAAATCAACGACCCACGAGAACGGCCACGGGTAGCACAGAGGAACGGTACTGTGTTGGTGAGGACTGGGACGATTTCGGTGAGAGGCTCCAGCAGAGTTTTGTCACGAAGGACTGGCTGGGAGATGCAGCGGCCGACAAGCGAAGGGTGCATCTACTGACCAGCTGTGGACCTAAGACGTACGCGCTGATGAAAGACCTGCTCGCACCCGAGAAGCCGGAGGACAAAACCTTTGAAGAGCTCAGCAAACTGATCGGTGAGCACCTCAAACCGACGAGCAGTATACACATGGCCCGGCACAGATTCTATACACACCGACATTGGGAAGGACAGAGCATACCGGACTCCGTTGCGGACCTCCGGCGTTTGGCCAGCCTCTGTAAGTTCACAGATGCCTGCAGAGGGGAGATGTTACGGGATTTCTTCACTGAGGGCATTGGTCATGCCGGGATTTTCAGAAAGCTAATTGAGACCAAGGACTTGATCTTGGAAGTGGCGGCGTTGATGGCTCAGACCTTTATGGCGGGAGAGGAGGAACCAAGATAATATACGCGCGCAACTCTGTTCCCAACGTGGCGATGGATCAGGGAGTTAACATTGTAAACGTGACTCAGAACCCCGCAGGCAGGCAAGGGCAATTCAACACCACCCAGGCAGCAACAGACTCTAGAGTGGGTCCTCAACAGAGACAATGGCAGGTTAAACGGACATTTACACCATCACAGGGGACAATGCGTCCCGGGATGGGGCCATTGACACCCATTAACAGAGTGCTCAAGAGTAATCAAATAGACAATCAGAGAGGAATGCCTGGTAACAGCCCTTTTGTTCACAACAATCTCAGCTCATGCTGGAGGTGTGGGGGCAGACATGCTGCAAAAACCTGTCGGTTTCAACAATTCATCTGTAGAAATTGTAACTTCAGTGGACATTGAGCCAGAATGTGCAGGAAGCCCGCAGTGAGGCTAATGTACGAGGCAGATGACCCACAAGAGGGGTCTGCAAGGCAGGTCGATGCTTGGGACAAAGCAATAGATGCTGAAGTTCAGCGGGTTCATGTGGCAAACATCCACAGCTCATATACCAAAACACCACCTATGATGATGAAAGTCCTATAAAACGGCATCCCGGTACACATGGAGCTGGACACGGGGGTCAGCCAGTCACTTATGAGTGTCCAACAATTCGAGAAACTGTGGCCACTCGGAGCTAGCAGACCCAAACTAGAACGCATTGAATCGCAATTACGGACGGACACCAAAGAGATCATCCCAGTGCGAGGCAGTGCAATGTTGGTGGTCACACATAATGGATCACAGAATCGGCTGCCACTCTGGATTGTCCCGGGAAATGGTCCCGTGCTTTTGGGGAGGAGCTGGCTAGCCGAGATGAACTGGAAATGGAGGGATGTGCACACCATTTCATCTGTGGAGTGAAGTTCATGCTCACAGGTCCTACAGAAATTTGAGTCACTATTTCAACCTGGTGTCGGGACTTTCAAAGGCACCAAAGTAGTGATACACATCACCCCGGACACCACACCAGTGCACCACAAAGCCAGAGCTGTGCCGTATGTGATGCGGGAGAAAATTGAGAGTTGGACAGGCTGCTAAGAGAGAGAATAATTTTGCCCGTTGAATTCAGCGACTGGGCAAGCCCCATTGTCCTAAAAACGGATAGCTCGGTCAGGATCTGTGGCAACTACAAGGCCACCATCAACCGAGTGTCACCACAAGACCAATACCCGCTGCCGAGAGCGGACCCACGCTGGCAGGCGGCAAACTGTTCACCAAGTTGGACCTCACTTCGGCCTACATGACCCAGGAACTGGCTGAAGTATCCAAGCTACTGACCACCATCACCACACACAAGGGGCTGTTTGTCTACAACAGGTGTCCGTTTGGCATTCGATCAGCAGCTGCTATCTTTTAGAGGAACATGGAAAGCTTGCTCAAATCCATCCCTGGAACAATCGTATTCCAGGACGCTATCCTCATCACGGGTCGAGACACCGAGGAACACCTCCACAACCTGGAGGAGGTCCTATGCCGACTGGACCGGGTAGGCCTGTGACTAAAGATGTCCAAGTATGTGTTTTTGGCCCCAGAGGTCGGGTTTTTGGGCAGGAGAGTTGCCGCAGACACCCTCCTGCCCAAAAACCCGAATCCAAAACGGGGGCGATCCGTCGCACACCCAGGTCCGACAATACATCGGAGTTGCGTTCATTTCTGGAACTCTTGAACTATTTCGGGAACTTTCTGCCAAACTTAAGCACATTGTGGGAGCCGCTACACGTGCTCCTGCGTAAGGGTTGCAATTGGTTTTGGGAGGACTGTCAGGAACGGGCTTTCAATCGGGCGTGGAACCTGCTTTGTTCCAATAAGCTGTTGACCCTGTACGACCCCTGTAAGAAACTGGTTCTGACATGTGATGCATCATCCTATGGGGTTGGGTGCATGTTGCAGCAGGGTAATGATGAGGGCCAACTCCAACCTGTGGCTTATGCCTCCAGGTCGCTCTCCCAGGCAGAACGGGGATATGGGATGGTTGAGAAGGAGGCACTCGCATGTGTCTACAGGGTGAAATAGATGCATCAGTACCTTTTTGGCAGAAGGTTCGAGTTAGAAACGGACCACAAGCCGTTAACATTCCCGTTGTCAGACAGCAAGGCTGTCAATGCCAATGTGTCAGCTCACATACAGCGATGGGCTCTCACGCTGGCTGCTTATGACTACACCATACGGCACCGGCCCGGCACTGAAAACTGCGCTGACACACTCAGCAGGCTCCCACTGGCCACCACTGAGGGGGCAGCGGAGCAAAGCACTGAGATGGTCATGGCTGTCGATGCCTTTGACAGCGCAGGCTCCCCCATCACAGCCCACCAGAGCAAAACCTGGACCAACAGGGATCCCCTCCTATCCCTGATTAAGAAATGTGTCCTGACTGGGGATTGGGCGCCCGCACACGGAGCATGCCCTGAGGAGGTCAGACCGTTCCACAGACGGATGGATGAGCTCTCCATCCAAGCCGACTGCCTACTATGGGGCAGCCGGGTAGTCATGCCCCAGAAGGGAAGGGAAGCATTCATTAGGGAACTCCACAGCGAGCACCCAGGCATTGTGCTAATAAAGGCCATTGCCCGATCACACGTGTGGTGGCCGGGAATTGACTCAGACCTGGAACACTGGGTTCGCAGGTGCACGACGTGTGTCCAGCTGGGTAATGCCCCCAGGGAGGCCCCACTCAGCCCGTGGCCCTGGCCCACCAGGTCATGGTCACGTATTCACGTAGACTACGCGGGCCCGTTCATGGGAAAATGTTCCTCATTGTTGTTGATGCGTACTCGAAGTGGATCGAGTGCATCATATTGAATTTGTGCACGACATCCACCACTGTGGAGAGTCTGCGTGTGGTCTTTGCGACCCACGGCTTGTCGGACATCCTGGTTAGCGACAACGGCCCGTGTATCACTAGCTACGAATTCCGGGAGTTCATGTCGGGTAATGGCATCGAACATGTCAGGACAGCACCGTTCAAGCCGGCCTCCAATGGCCAGGCGGAACATGCGGTCCAAATCATAAAACAGGGCATGCTCAGGATTCAAGGACCCTCCCTTCAATACCACCTATTGCGCCTCCTGCTGGCCTATAGGTCCCGACCGCACTCGCTCACGGGGGTCCCGCCCGCGGAGCTACTCATGAAACGTACACTCAAAACTCGGCTGTCCCTCATTCATCCAGTCCTGTCAGACATTGTTGAGGGCAAGCGCCAGTCCCAAAGTGAGTACCATGACCGTAACTCAAAGGGGAGATGTATAGAAATCGATGACCCTGTATTTGGGGCCCAAGTGGCTTGAGGGTACTGTAATAGACAAAGGGGAATAGGGTCATAGTGGTCAGACTCAACAATGGACAGATATGCCGCAAGCATCTGGACCAAGTAAAGAAAAGGTTCAGCATGGACACTGAGGAACCTGAGGAAGACCATGAGATGGTGCTCACACCACCGTCAGTGAATGAGCAACAAGAACATTCAGCATCATGCACAGTCCCTGCGGTCAGCCCGGACAGGCTGGAATCACCACAGGGGACAGACACGCAGGCCAAGGCTCAAGAACCAGAGCCCCAATTGCGGCGCTCCACGAGAGAGTGCAGACCACCCGAGAGACTTAACCTGTGATCCCAATAAGATGTTGGGGGGGAGGTGATGTCATGTATGTAACCTTTGTGTAACAACACTGTACACTGTATACACCTGAGAAGTGCACACCTTGACCGCAGGGGGTGAACTTGTGGGAGACACTCCTCACCTGGTCATCCAGGTATATAAAGGGAGGTCATCACTTCTTGGTCCTGGGAATAAAGGTTCAGGTCACAGAGTGACCTTGTCTGCAGAATGTGCCTCGTGTGGATTTATAGTAGTGTGTAAGGAGATTACAGAGGGAGTGCAGCGAAGGTTCACCAGACTGATTCCAGGGATGGCTGGACTGACATATGAGTCGAGACTGGATCAACTGGGCCTTTATTCACTGGAGTTTAGAAGGATGAGATGGGATCTCAAAGAAACGTATAAGATTCTGACGGGACTGGACAGGTTAGATGCGGGAAGAATGTTCCCGATGTTGGGGAAGTCCAGAACCAGGGGACACAGTCTAATAAGCCATTTAGGACGAGATGAGGAGAAACTTCTTCATTCAGAGAGTTGTTCAGCTGTGGAATTCCCTGCCGCAGAGAGTTGTTGATGTCAGTTCATTGGATTTATTCAAGAGGGAGTTAGATATGGCCCTTACGGCTAAATGGATCAAGGGGTATGGAGAGAAAGCAGGAAAGGGGTACTGAGGGAATGATCAGCCATGATCTTATTGAATGGTGGTGCAGGCTCGAAGGGCCGAATGGCCTACTCCTGCACCTATTTTCTATGTTTCTATGTTACTTTGGGATTATTCGTTGTGGCGGGTTACTCTGGGTGTGGGGGTTACTCTGGGTGTGGGGGTTACTCTGGGTGTGGGGGTTACTCTGGGTGTGAGGTGTTACTCCGGGATTACGCCGTGATTACTCTGGGAGTGGGGTCACTCTGCGATTACACCAGGTGTTGGGGGTTACTCTGGTGTGGAGGTTAATCTGGGTATGGTGGAGTTACTCTGGGTGTCTGGCATTAATCCGAGTGTGGGAGGGGTTACTCTGGGTGTGCGCAGTTACTCCAGGTGTGGCAGAGGTTACTCTGGAGCTGGAAGTGGTTACTGTGTGTCTGGCATTACTCCGGGTGTGGGAGGAGTTACTTTGGGTGTGGGAGGGGTTGCTCTGGGTGTGGGAGGGGTTGCTCTGGGTGTGGGAGGGGTTACTCCGGGTGTGGGAGGGGTTGCTCCGTGTGTGGGAGGGGTTGCTCTGGGTGTGAGAGGGGTTACTCTGGGTGTGGGAGGGGTTACTCTGGGTGTGGGAGGGATTGCTCTGGGTGTGGGAGGGGTTGCTCTGGGTGTGGGAGGGGTTGCTCTGGGTGTGGGAGGGGTTGCTCCGGGTGTGGGAGGGTTTGCTCCGGGTGTGGGAGGGGCTGCTCCGGGTGTGGGAGGGGTTGCTCCGGTTGTGGGAGGGGTTGCTCCGGGTGTGGGAGGGGTTGCTCCGGGTGTGGGAGGGGTTGCTCCGGGTGTGGGAGGGGTTGCTCCGGGTGTGGGAGGGGTTGCTCCGGGTGTGGGAGGGGTTGCTCCGGGTGTGGGAGGGGTTGCTCCGGGTGTGGGAGGGGTTGCTCCGGGTGTGGGAGGGGTTGCTCCTGGTGTGGGAGGGGTTGCTCCGGGTGTGGGAGGGGTTGCTCCGGGTGTGGGAGGGGTTGCTCCGGGTGTGGGAGGGGTTGCTCCGGGTGTGGGAGGGGTTGCTCCGGGTGTGGGAGGGGTTGCTCCGGGTGTGGGAGGGGTTGCTCCGGGTGTGGGAGGGGTTGCTCCGGGTGTGGGAGGGGTTGCTCCGGGTGTGGGAGGGGTTGCTCCGGGTGTGGGAGGGGTTGCTCCGGGTGTGGGAGGGGTTGCTCCGGGTGTGGGAGGGGTTGCTCCGGGTGTGGGAGGGGTTGCTCCGGGTGTGGGAGGGGTTGCTCCGGGTGTGGGAGGAGTTACTCCGGGTGTGGGAGGAGTTGCTCCGGGTGTGGGAGGGGTTGCTCCGGGTGTGGGAGGAGTTACTCCGGGTGTGGGAGGAGTTACTCCGGGTGTGAGGGGTTACTTTGGATGTGGGGGTTTACTCTAGGTGTGAGAGGTTACGTTGGTTTGAGGGATTACGCTGAGTGAGGGGGGTTACTCTGGAGGTGAGAGGTTACTCTGGGATTATTTTGTGTGTGTGGGGTTAATCTAGGTGTGGGATTTACTCTGGGTGTCAGGGGTTACTCCACGATTACTCCGGGTGTGGGGTCATTCTGCGATTTCTCCAGGTGTTGGGGGTTACTCTGGGTGTGGAGGTTAATCTGGGTGTGGGGGGTTACTCTGGGTGTCTGGTGTTACTCAGTTTGTGGGCGGGGTTACCCAGGTTGTGGGAGGGGTTACTCAGGTTGTGGGAGGGGTTACTCTGGGTGTGGGTTTACTCTGGGTATGGGAGGGGTTACTCTGGGTGTGGGGTTACTCTGGGTGTGGGAGGGGTTACTCTGGGTGTGGAAGGGGTTACCCTGTGTGTCTGGAGTTACTCCAGGTGTGTGGCTCACTCTGGGTGCCTGGTGTTACTCCGGGTGTGTGGGTCACTCTGGGTGCCTGGTGTTACTCCGGGTGTGTGGGTCACTCTGGGTATGGTGTTACTCCGGGTGTGTGGGTCACTCTGGGTGCCTGGTGTTACTCCGGGTGTGTGGGTCACTCTGGGTGCCTGGTGTTACTCCGGGTGTGTGGCTCACTCTGGGTGTCTGGCGTTACTCCGGGTGTGTGGGTCACTCTGGGTGTCTGGCGTTACTCCGGGTGTGTGGGTCACTCTGGGTGCCTGGTGTTACTCCGGGTGTGTGGGTCACTCTGGGTGCCTGGTGTTACTCCGGGTGTGTGGGTCACTCTGGGTGCCTGGTGTTACTCCGGGTGTGTGGGTCACTCTGGGTATGGTGTTACTCCGGGTGTGTGGGTTACTCTGGGTATGGTGTTACTCCGGGTGTGTGGGTCACTCTGGGTGCCTGGTGTTACTCCGGGTGTGTGGGTCACTCTGGGTATGGTGTTACTCCGGGTGTGTGGGTCACTCTGGGTATGGTGTTACTCCGGGTGTGTGGCTCACTCTGGGTATGGTGTTACTCCGGGTGTGTATTGTGAGTGGACCTGGAGTGGATTGGCGTGTGTTACAGGCGATGGTGCGACCGGACTGTGCCGATGACCCGGATGGAGCGGGTGTCCCGGGAGGAGCGAGCGAGGGTTCTGTGCGCCAGCGTCTATCGCTATAACCTGGCCGGCTGGACCCTGGACCAGGAGCGGATGTGGAGTGTCCACGGCGGGGACCTGGGCGTGGCCCGGTATTACAGCCAATCAGGAGCCGCCGCTCACTGCCTCATCCACAAGTGAGTGGGAGCACGTGCTCAACCCTCCCCCTCCTCCTCCCCCTCCTCCTCATCCTCCTATCCCTCCTCCCTATCCCTCCTCCTCCCCCTCCTCCTCCCCCTCCTCCTCCCCTCCTCCTCCCCCTCCTCCTCCCCCTCCTCCTCCCCCTCCTCCTCCCCCTCCTCCTCCCCTCCTCCTCCTCCCCCTCCTCCTCCCCTCCCTATCCCTCCTTCTTCTCCTCCCTATCCCTCCTCCTTCTCCTCCCTATCCCTATCCTCCCTCCTCCCTCCTCCCTCCTCCCCCTCCCCCTCCCCCTCCCCCTCCCCCTCCCCCTCCCTATCCTCCATCCCCCTCCCACCCTCCTCCTCCCTATCCTCCCTCCCTCCTCCCCTCACCCTCACCCTCACCCTCACCCTCACCCTCACCCTCCCTATCCCCCTCCCCCTCACCCTCCCCCCCTCTCCACCTCCTCCCCTCCTCCCCCCTCTCCACCTCCCCCTCCCCTCTCCACCTCCCCCCCACCCTTCCCCGCTATCATTCACCTCCCGCAGACCCTTCCCACTCCGCACTCCGCCCTCTCCCCTCCTCTCCCCCTCCCCTTCCCCCTCTCACTCCTACCCCTCTCACCCCTACCCCTCTCACACCCCCTCCCCCACTAACACCCCTCACCCCTCTCACACCCCCTCCCCCACAAACACCCCTCACCCCTCTCACGCCCTCCTCCTTTCTCTCCCCCCCCCCCCCACCCCTCCAAATTAACATAAAACATAAGAAATAAGAGCAGGAGTTGGCCATTCGGCCCCTCGAGCCTGCTCCACCATTTAATACGATCATGGACTCAGCTCCACTTCCCCGCCCGCTCCCCATAACCCTTCACTCCCTTATCGCTCAACAATCTGTTTATCTCCACCTGCGTACAGTGTTGGTTTCTATATTTACGAAAGGATATACTTGCTTTGGAGACAGTTCAGAGAAGGTTCACTCGGTTGATTCTGGGGATGAGGGGGTTGATTTATGAGGAAAGGTTGAGTAGGTTGGGCCTCTACTCATTGGAATTCAGAAGAATGAGAGGTGATCTTATCGAAACGTATCAGATTATGAGGGGACTCGACAAGGTGGATGCAGAGAGGATGTTCCCACTGATGGGGGAGACTAGAACTAGGGGGCATGGGCTTAGAATAAGGGGCCGCCCATTTAAAACTGAGATGAGGAGAAATTTCTTCTCTCAGAGGGTTATAAATCTGTGGAATTCTCTGCCTCTGAGAGCTGTGAAAGCTGGGACATTGAATATATTATGGACAGAGAGAGACAGATAAGGGAATAAGGGGTTATGGGGAGCGGGCAGGGTTGTGGGCCTGAGTCCATGATCAGATCAGCCATGATCGTATTAAATGGCGGAGCAGGCTCGAGGGACTGAATGGCCGACTCCTGCTCCTATTTCTTATGTTCTTAAATATATTCAATGACCCAGCCTTCACAGCTCTCTGGGACAGAGAATTTCATAGATTTACAACCCTCTAAGAAGAAATGTTTCGATAAGATCACCTCTCATTCTTCTGAACTCCAATGTGTATCAGCCCAACCTCCTTAACCTATCTTCATAATCAACCCCCTCATCTCAGGAATCAACCGAGTGAACCTTCTCTGAACTGCCTCCAATGCAAGTATATCCTTCCTTAAATATGGAGACCAAAACTGTACGCAGTACTCCAGGTGTGGCCTCACCAATACCCTGTATAACTGTAGCAAGACTTCCCTGCTTTTATACTCCATCCCCTTTGCAATAAAGACCAACATTCCATTGGCCTTCCTGATCACTTGCTGTACCTGTATACTAACCTTTTGTGTTTCATGCACAAGAACCCCAGGTCTCTCTGTACTGCAGCACTTTGCAATTTTTCTCCATTTAAATTATAATTTGTTTTTCTATTTTTCCGACCAAAGTGGATAACCTCACATTTCCCACATTATACTCCATCTGCCCAATGTTTGCCCCCTCACTGAGTCTGTCTATATCCCTTTGCAGATTTTTTGTGTCCTCCTCATAATTTACTTTCCCATCCATCTTTGTATCATCAGCAAACTTGGTTACATTATACTCAGTCCCTTCATCCAAGTCATTAATATAGATTGTAAATAGTTGAGGACCCAGCACTGATCCCTGCGGCACCCCACTAGTCACTGTTTGCGAACCAGAAAATGAATAATTTCCCAACGACAGATGTTACTAACTGGTCTATAGTTTCCTGCTTTCTGTCTGCCTCCTTTTTTTAAATAGGGGCGTTACATTTCCGATTTTCCAATCCGCTGGGACCTCTCCAGAATCCAGGGAATTTTGGTCGATTACAACCAATGCATCCACTATCTCTGCAGCCACTTCTTTTAAGACCCTGGGATGTAAGGCATCAGGTCCAGGGGACTTGTCCACCTTTAGTCCCATTATTTTACCGAGTACTTCTTCATTAGTGATAGTGATTGTATTAAGTCCCTCCCTCCCTATAGCCCGTTGATTATCCACTATTGGGATGTTTTTAGTGTCTTCTACCGTGAAGATACAAAATATTTGTTCAAAGTCTCTGCCATTTCCCTGTTCCCCATTATTCCCCAGTCTCATCCTCCAGGGGACCAACATTTACTTTAGCCACTCTCTTCCTTTCCTTTTTATGTAACTTCTCATAACTGAAGTTCCTCATCCCTGGAATCATTCTCGTAAATCTCTCTGCTCCCTCTCTAAGGCCTCACATCCTTCCTACAGTGCGGGGCCCAGAACTGGACACAATACTCCAGTTGGGTCTGAACCAGTGTTTTATACAGGTCCATCATAACCTCCTTGCTTTTGTACTCTGTGCCTCTATTTATGAAGCCCAGGATCCTGTAAGCTTTTTTAACCACTTTCTCAGCCTGCCCTGCCCCCTTCAGTGATCTGTGCCCATACACCCCCAGGTCTCTCTGTTCATGCACCCCCTTTAGCATTGTACCCTTTAGTTTATATAGCCTCTACTCATTCTTCCTACCGAAATGGATCACTTCACACTTTGTGTTAAATTCCATCTGCCCCGTGCCTGCCCATCCCACCAGCCTGTCTATGTCCTCCTGAGGTCTGTTTCTATCCTCCTCGCTGTTCACTACATGTCTGAGTTCCGTGTCATCTGCAGACTTTGAAATGATTCCCTGTACACCCACGTCCAGGTCATTAATATAAATCTACCCCACCTCCTCCTCCGTTACTTCATCAAACAACTCAATCAACTTAGTCAAACACGTTTTGCTTTGAACAAATACGTGCTAACTCTCATTTATGAATCCATATTTTACCAAGTGCTAATGAATTCTTGTTTCCTGATCCAGACCAGCGGAAACACGGATTGTGACCTTTAACAGCACCATGCGAGCTTGTTGTGATGGATACAGCGGGCCACAGTGCACTGAGGGTGAGCACCCACGGCCGCTGACCCCCGACCTCCCCACGGCCGCTGACCCCCGACCTCCCCACGGCCGCTGACCCCCGACCTCCCCACGGCCGCTGACCCCCGACCTCCCCACGGCCGCTGACCCATGACCTCGCCACGGCCGCTGACCCATGACCTCGCCACGGCCGCTGACCCATGACCTCGCCACGGCCGCTGACCCCCGACCTCCCCACGGCCGCTGACCACCGACCTCCCCACGGCCGCTGACCCCCGACCACCCCACGGCCGCTGACCCATGACCTCCCCACGGCCGCTGACCCCCGACCTCCCCACGGCCGCTGACCCCCGACCTCCCCACGGCCGCTGACCCCCGACGTCGCCACGGCCGCTGACCCCCGACCTCGCCACGGTCGCTGACCCCCGACCTCGCCACGGTTGCTGACCCCCGATCCCCCATGGTCACTAACCCCTGACCCCCATGGTCAGAACAGCTGACCCCTGACCCCCATGGTCACTGACCCTGACCCCCCTCCCCATGGTCACTGACCTCTGACCCTTGTTCCCTTTAGGCTGTACGGCCGTGCAGTGGTCCAGGCGGCCGGTGAGAACACGGGCCTGTCCCATGGGCACTGACCCCTGACCCCTGACCCCAGGGGTCTGTTTCTATGGTTACAGTGTGTTGTATGTTTCCCATTCCAGGACCAGCGTTCCTGGGCCGCTGTTACACCACGTGGAATTGCCAGGAATTCCCTGGGATCAGCAACACTTCGCACATGTCGATGGAGGATTGCTGCTCCGGCCGGTGGGGTCACAGCTGGAGGAACGTCTCTTCGGATTTCTGCTTCTCCTGTTCCTCCCTCGTCCTGTCCGGTCAGCAAACCCACCAACCCATCGCGGGGGGGGGGGGGGCGGGGGGATCGCGGGGGTGGTCGAGGGTCAGGGGTGAGGTCGGGGGGTTAGGGTGAGGTCGAGGTGGGGTGAGGTTGTGGGTGGGGTCGAGGGTCAGGGGTGAGGTTGGGGTGGGGTGAGGTCGAAGTGGGATCGAGGGTCGGGATGAGGTTGGGGGTCGGCGTGAGGTCGGGGTGGGGTCGGGGGGGTCAGGGTCGGTGTGAGATTGCGGGTGGGGTCGAGGGTCAGGGGTGAGGTCGGGGTGGGGGTGAGGTCGAGGTGGGGTCGAGGGCCGGGGTGAGGTTCGGGGGTCGTGGTGAGGTTGTGAGTGTGGTTGAGGGTCAGGGGTGGTGTCGGGGTGAGGTTGCGGGTGGGGTCGAGGGTCAGGGGTGATGTTGGGGTGTCGGGGTGAGGTTGTGGGTGTGGTTGAGGGTCAGGGGTGGTGTCGGGGTGAGGTTGCGGGTGGGGTCGAGGATCAGGAGTGAGGTCGGGGTGGGGTCGGGGGGTCAGGGTGAGATTGTGGGTGGGTTCGAGGGTCCGGGGTGAGGTTGGGGGGTCGGGGTGAGGTTGCGGGTGGGGTCGAGGGTCGGGATGAGGTTGGGGGTCGGCGTGAGATCGGGGTGGGGTCGGGGGGTCAGGTTCGGGGTGAGGTTGCGGGTGGGGTCGAGGGTCAGGGGTGAGGTCGTGGTGGGGTCGAGGGTCGGGGTGAGGTTGGGGGGTCGGGGTGAGGTCGAGGTGGGGTCAAGTGTTGGGGGGTCGGGGTGAGGTTGCGGGTGGGGTCGAGGGCCGGGTTGAGGTTTGGGGGTCGGGGTGAGGTTCTGGGTGGAGTCGAGGGTCAGGGGGGGGTCGGGGTGAGGTTGTGGGTGGGGTCAAGGGTCAGGGGTGAGGTTGGGGGATCGGGGTGTGGTCGAGGGTCAGGGGTGAGGTTCGGGGTCGGGGTGAGGTTGCGGGTGGAGTCGAGGGTCAGGGGGGGGTCGGGGTGAGGTTGTGGGTGGGGTCAAGGGTCAGGGGTGAGGTTGGGGGGTTGGGGTGTGGTTGAGGGTCAGGGGTGGGGTCGGGGGGTCGGGGTGAGGTTGCGGGTGGGGTCGAGGGTCAGGGGTGGTGTCGGGGTGAGGTTGCGGGTGGGGTTGAGGGTCGGGGTGAGATTGTGGGTGAGGTCGAGGATCAGGAGTGAGGTCGGGGTCGGGTCGGGGGGTCGCGGTGAGATTGTGGGTGGGTTTGAGGGTCCGGGGTGAGGTTGGGGGGTCAGGGTGAGGTTGCGGGTGGGGTCGAGGGTCAGGGGTGAGGTCGAGTCTGGGTGAGGTCGAGGTGGGGTGAGGTCGAGGTGGGGTCGAGGGTCGGGGTGAGGTTGGGGGGTCAGGGTCGGGGTGGAGGTTGCGGGTGGAGTGGAGGGTCAGGGGTGAGGTCGGGGTGAGGTTGGGGTGTCGGGGTTAGGTCGAGGGTCAGGGGTGAGGTCGGGGGGTCGAGGTGAGGTTGTGGGTGGGGTCGAGGGTCCGGGGTGGGGTCAGGGGTGAGGTCGGGGGGTCGAGGTGAGGTTGGGGGTTCGGGGTGAGGTCGGGGTGGGGTCGAGGGTCAGTGGTGAGGTTGGGGTGGGGTCGGTGGGTCGGGGTGAGGTTGGGGGGTCGGGGTGAGTTCGGGATGAGGTTGGGGTGGGATCGAGGGTCGGGGTGAGGTTGGGGGTTCGGGGTGAGGTTGGGGGTTCGGGGTGAGGTTGGGGGTTCGGGGTGAGGTTGAGGGGTCGGGGTGGGGTCTGGGTGGGGTCGAGGGTCAGGGGTGAGGCCGGGGGATCGGGGGGTGAGGCCAGGAGTTGCAGTCCCCTCGGGCTGTGGCGATGAGGGTTGTGGAGAACAGTGTGAGTGTGATTTGACCTGACCTTTGTTGGGTTGACAGAGGCCCTGTCGACCCCTCTGCTCCTCAGACCCCAGCTCTCGGCCGCGCGCCTGGGCTCAGCGAAGGACCACCGTGTCTTCGCCACCTGCATGACCTGGAGTGGCTTTCATTACCGGACCTTCGACGGCAAACATTTCAACTTTGATGGGACCTGCACCTATAACCTGGCTTCATCACTGGACGCAACGTGGGCTGTGTACCTGTCCACGGCACCGTGCCCCTCCACCAGGAGAGAGTGCCCCAAGGTCAGGCAGGGCTCACTGACCAACGCACTCTGTAACCGCACAGGGCGAGGGGGGGGGGCGCAGGGCGAGGGAGGGCGCAGGGCGAGGGGAGGGCGCAGGGCGAGGGGGGGCGCAGGGCGAGGGGGGGCGCAGGGCGAGGGGAGGGCAAGGGGGGGGCGCAGGGCGTGGGGGGGCGCAGGGCGAGGGGGGGGCGCAGGGCGAGGAGGGGCGCAGGGCGAGGGGGGGGCGCAGGGCGAGGGGGGGCGCAGGGTGAGGGGAGGGCAAGGGGGGGGGCGCAGGGCGTGGGGGGCGCAGGGTGAGGGGAGGGCGAGGGGGGGGCGCAGGGCGAGGGGGGGGGCGCAGGGCGAGGGGGGGGGCGCAGGGCGAGGGGGGGGGGCGCAGGGCGAGGGGGGGGGCGCAGGGTGAGGGGGGGGCGCAGGGCGAGGGGGGGCGCAGGGCGAGGGGGGGGCGCAGGGCGAGGGGGGGGCGCAGGGCGAGGGGGGGGCGCAGGGCGAGGGGGGCGCAGGGTGAGGGGAGGGCGAGGGGGGGGGCGCAGGGCGTGGGGGGCGCAGGGTGAGGGGAGGGCGAGGGGGGGGCACAGGGCGAGGGGGGGCGCAGGGCGAGGGGGGGGGCGCAGGGTGAGGGGAGGGCAAGGGGGGGGCGCAGGGCGAGGGGGGGGCGCAGGGCGAGGGGGGGCGCAGGGTGAGGGGAGGGCAAGGGGGGGGCGCAGGGCGAGGGGGGGGCGAGGGGGGGGCGCAGGGTGAGGGGAGGGCGCAGGGCGAGGGGGGGGCGCAGGGTGAGGGGAGGGCGAGGGGGGGGCGCAGGGCGAGGGGGGGCGAGGGGGGGGCGTGGGGGGCGCAGGGCGAGGGGGGGCGCA
>NW_027251113.1:7500-32271 GCF_044704955.1 Pristiophorus japonicus
CACTCACCCATCACCCCCTGTGCTCACTGACCCCGTGTCCTAACTCACACCCAGTCCCGCTCACCCATCACCCCCCTGTGCTTACTGACCCCGTGTCCTAACTCACACCCAGTCCCACTCACCCATCACCCCCTGTGCTTACTGACCCCGTGTCCTAACTCACACCCAGTCCCGCTCACCCATCACCCCCTGTGCTTACTGACCCCGTGTCCTAACTCACACCCAGTCCCACTCACCCATCACCCCCTGTGCCCCGTGTCCTAACTCACACCCAGTCCCACTCACCCATCACCCCCTGTGCTCACTGCCCCCGTGTCCTAACTCACACCCAGTCCCACTCACCCATCACCCGCTGTGCTCACTGCCCCGTGTCCTAACTCACACCCAGTCCCACTCACCCATCACCCCCTGTGCCCCGTGTTCTAACTCACACCCAGTCCCACTCACCCATCACCCCCTGTGCTCACTGCCCCGTGTCCTAACTCACACCCAGTCCCACTCACCCATCACCCCCTGTGCTCACTGACCCCGTGTCCTAACTCACACCCAGTCCCACTCACCCATCACCCCCTGTGCTCACTGCCCCCGTGTCCTAACTCACACCCAGTCCCACTCACCCATCACCCCCTGTGCTCACTGACCCCGTGTCCTAACTCACACCCAGTCCCACTCACCCATCACCCCCTGTGCTCACTGACCCCGTGTCCTAACTCACACCCAGTCCCACTCACCCATCACCCCCTGTGCTCACTGACCCCATGTCCTAACTCACACCCAGTCCCACTCACCCATCACCCCTTGTGCTCACTGACCCGTGTCCTAACTCACACCCAGTCCCACTCACCCATCACCCCCTGTGCTCACTGACCCCGTGTCCTAACTCACACCCAGTCCCACTCACCCATCACCCCCTGTGCTCACTGACCCCATGTCTTAACTCACACCGAGTCCCACTCACCCATCACCCCCTGTGCCCCGTGTCCTAACTCACACCCAGTCCCACTCACCCATCACCCCCTGTGCCCCGTGTCCTAACTCACACCCAGTCCCACTCACCCATCACCTCCTGTGCCCCGTGTCCTAACTCACACCGAGTCCCACTCACCCATCACCCCCTGTGCCCCGTGTCCTAACTCACACCCAGTCCCACTCACCCATCACCCCCTGTGCCCCGTGTCCTAACTCACACCCAGTCCCACTCACCCATCACCCGCTGTGCCCCGTGTCCTAACTCACACCCAGTCCCACTCACCCATCACCCCCTGTGCTCACTGACCCCGTGTCCTAACTCACACCCAGTCCCACTCACCCATCACCCCCTGTGCTCACTGACCCCGTGTCCTAACTCACACCCAGTCCCACTCACCCATCACCCCCAGTGCTCACTGACCCCGTGTCCTAACTCACACCCAGTCCCACTCACCCATCACCCCCTGTGCCCCGTGTCCTAACTCACACCCAGTCCCACTCACCCATCACCCCCTGTGCTCACTGACCTACATTGGCTCCCAGTTAAGCAACGTCTTGATTTCAAAATTCTCCATCCTTGTTTGCAAACTCCTCCATGGCCCCTCGTCCCTCCCTATCTCTGTAACCCCCTCCAGCCCCTACACCCCTCCCTATCTCTGTAACCCCCTCCAGCCCCTACACCCCTCCCTATCTCTGTAACCCCCTCCAGCCCCTACACCCCTCCCTATCTCTGTAACCTCCAGCCCCTACACCCCTCCCTATCTCTGTAACCTCCAGCCACTACACCCCTCCCTATCTCTGTAACCTCCTCCAGCCCCTACATCCCTCCCTATCTCTGTAACCCCCTCCAGCCCCTACACCCCTCCCTATCTCTGTCACCCCCTCCAGCCCCTACACCCCTCCCTATCTCAGTAACCCCCTCCAGCCCCTACACCCCTCCCTATCTCTGTAACCTCCAGCCCCTACACCCCTCCCTATCTCTGTAACCTCCTCCAGCCCCTACATCCCTCCCTATCTCTGTAACCCCCTCCAGCCCCCACAAACCCCCCGAGATCTCTGCGCTCCTCTAATTCTGCCCTATCTGACCATTCCCCGATTATAATCGCTCCACCATCGGTGGGCCGTGCCTTCTGTTGCCTGGTACCCCCAAGCTCTGGAACTCCCTCCCTGAACCTCTCCGCCTCTCGAACCTCTCTCTCCTCCTCCTTCGAGACGCTCCTTAAAACCCACCTCTCTGACCCAGCTTTTTGCGCTGATATCTCCTCGTCTGGCTCGGTTATCAAACGTTCAACATCGTAACACTCCTGTGACGCATCTTGAGACGTTTCATGACCTGACAGGCAGTGACTAGTGGGGTACCGCAGGGTTCTGTGCTGGGGCCCCAGCTGTTTACACTGTACATTAATGATTTGGACGAGGGAATTAAATGTAGTATCTCCAGATTTGCGGATGACACTAAGTTGGGTGGCAGTGTGAGCTGCGAGGAGGATGCTATGAGGCTGCAGAGTGACTTGGATAGGTTAGGTGAGTGGGCAAATGCGTGGCAGATGCAGTATAATGTGGATAAATGTGAGGTTATCCACTTTGGTGGTAAAAACAGAGAGACAGACTATTATCTGAATGGTGACAGATTAGGAAAAGGGGAGGTGCAACGAGACCTGGGTGTCATGGTACATCAGTCATTGGAGGTTCAGCAGGCGGTGAAGAAGGCAAATGGTATGCTGGCCTTCATAGCGAGAGGATTTGAGTACAGGGGCAGGGAGGTGTTGCTACAGTTGTACAGGGCCTTGGTGAGGCCACACCTGGAGTATTGTGTTCAGTTTTGGTCTCCTAACCTGAGGAAGGACGTTCTTGCTATTGAGGGAGTGCAGCGAAGGTTCACCAGACTGATTCCCGGGATGGTGGGACTAACCTACCAAGAAAGACTGGATCAACTGGGCTTGTATTCACTGGAGTTCAGAAGAATGAGAGGGGGACCTCATAGAAACGTTTAAAATTCTGACGGGTTTAGACAGGTTAGATGCAGGAAGAATGTTCCCGATGTTGGGGAAGTCCAGAACCAGGGGGTCACACAGTCTAAGGATAAGGGGGTAAGCCATTTAGGACCGAGATGAGGAGAAACTTCTTCACCCAGAGAGTGGTGAACCTGTGGAATTCTCTACCACAGAACGTTGTTGAGGCCAATTCACTAAATATATTCAAAAAGGAGTTAGATGAAGTCCTTACTACTCGGGGGATCAAGGGGTATGGTGAGAAAGCAGGAAGGGGGTACTGAAGTTGAATGTTCAGCCATGAACTCATTGAATGGTGGTGCAGGCTCGAAGGGCCGAATGGCCGACTCCTGCTCCCGTTTCTTGCGTTCTTCTGTTCTTATACCGACACAAGTTGTCCTTGCTGTTCTGTAAACACGGGCCCAGGTCACTCAGAGTTTAATTGCTGTGAAGTAAACACGGGCTGAATTGTTGCAGGTCACTCAGAGTTTAATTGCTGTGAAGTAAACACGGGCTGAATTGTTGCAGGTCACTCAGAGTTCAATTGCTGTGAAGTAAACACGGGCTGAATTGTTGCAGGTCACTCAGAGTTTAATTGCCGTGAAGTAAACAGGGGCTGAATTGTTGCAGGTCACTCAGAGTTTAATTGCTGTGAAGTAAACACGGGCTGAATTGTTGCAGGTCACTCAGAGTTTAATTGCCGTGAAGTAAACAGGGGCTGAATTGTTGCCGTCGTGGACCGGCGTTTGGGGCCTGGGGCTGGATTTGCTGCCACAGCAGCTCTGTGGGCCCCGCGGTTCGCCCAAGGCTGAAGGAGGAGCGGCCCGAATTTTGGTTGACGCTTTGCTCTCTCTTTCTCTCCCCTCCCTCTTGAAGTGATTGCCGATATCCCGGGGACGCCCGTGGAGGGCAGTGGCCTGAGGCTTGTCTGCGGCATGTCCGAGGCCCTGTCACAGGCCAGCGTGCGATGGCGGCGAGGGGGCTCCCCGGTGCAGGTCTCCGACAGGATCGGCACCGAGGACCAGGGGAGGACACTGAGGATCAAGGCACTGGAGGTCAGAGATCGGGGAGCCTGGGAATGTCATGTCAGCTACGATGGAAAAACCATCAACGTTCCCTACACACTGGAGATCTTCGGTAAGCAGCCTCTTTATGTGTCCCTGCCCTGGGAGTGTTTGATGGGACAGTGTCGAGGGAGCTTTACTCTGTATCCAACCCCTTGCTGTACCTGCTCTGGGAGTGTTTGATGGGACAGTAGAGGGAGCTTTACTCTGTATCTAACCCCCTGTACCTGCCCTGGGAGTGTTTGATGGGACAGTGTAGAGGGAGCTTTACTCTGTATCTAACCCCCTGTACCTGGCCTGGGAGTGTTTGACAGGACAGTGTAGAGGGAGCTTTACTCTATATCTAACCCCTGTACCTGGCCTGGGAGTGTTTGACAGGACAGTGCAGAGGGAGCTTTACTCTGTATCTAACCCCCTGTACCTGCCCTGGGAGTGTTTGATGGGACAGTGTAGAGGGAGCTTTACTCTGTATCTAACCCCCTGTACCTGCCCTGGGAGTGTTTGATGGGACAGTGTAGAGGGAGCTTTACTCTGTATCTAACCCCCTGTACCTGCCCTGGGAGTGTTTGACAGGACAGTGTAGAGGGAGCTTTACTCTGTATCTAACCCCCTGTACCTGCCCTGGGAGTGTTTGATGGGACAGTGTAGAGAGAGCTTTACTCTGTATCTAACCCCGTGCTGTACCTGCCCTGGGAGTGTTTGATGGGACAGTGTAGAGAGAGCTTTACTCTGTATCTAACCCCCTGTACCTGCCCTGGGAGTGTTTGATGGGACAGTGTAGAGGAAGCTTTACTCTGTATCTAACCCCCTGTACCTGCCCCGGGAGTGTTTGATGGGACAGTGTAGAGAGAGCTTTACTCTGTATCTAACCCCGTGCTGTACCTGCCCTGGGAGTGTTTGATGGGACAGTAGAGGGAGCTTTACTCTGTATCTAACCCCCTGTACCTGCCCTGGGAGTGTTTGACAGGACAGTGCAGAGGGAGCTTTACTCTGTATCTAACCCCCTGTACCTGCCCCGGGAGTGTTTGATGGGACAGTGTAGAGAGAGCTTTACTCTGTATCTAACCCCGTGCTGTACCTGCCCTGGGAGTGTTTGACGGGACAGTGTAGAGGGAGCTTTACACTGTATCTAACCCCCTGTACCTGCCCTGGGAGTGTTTGATGGGACAGTGTAGAGGGAGCTTTACTCTGTATCTAACCCCCTGTACCTGCCCTGGGAGTGTTTGATGGGACAGTGCAGAGGGAGCTTTACTCTGTATCTAACCCCCTGTACCTGCCCTGGGAGTGTTTGATGGGACAGTGTAGAGGGAGCTTTCCTGTACTATCTTAATATCCTAAAAATCTATCGATGTCTGCCTTGAATATTCTCGACGACTGAGTCTTCGTGCAGTGGCAGAGAATTCGAAAGATTCACCAGCCTCTGAGAGAAGAAATTTCTCCTCCCCTCAGTCATAAATTGCCGACCCCTTATTCTTGGGGAGTCTCGAACCAGTGCTCAAACAGACTCAGGATAAGAGGTCGGCCATTTACGACTGAGATGAGTCGGAGTTTCTCCATCTTATTTCGACCCTGTATCTGATGCTGCCTGTGTTTGAATCAGCCCCGCGAACACGTGGAGTGAGATTTCCGTCAGAGACAGTCCCTCGGAATCGGAAACTCACACCCAGTCCCACTCACCCATCACCTCCTGTGCCCCGTGTCCTAACTCACACCCAGTCCCACTCACCCATCACCCCCTGTGCTCACTGCCCCGTGTCCTAACTCACACCCAGTCCCACTCACCCATCACCCCCTGTGCTCACTGACCCCGTGTCCTAACTCACACCCAGTCCCACTCACCCATCACCCCCTGTGCCCCGTGTCCTAACTCACACCCAGTCCCACTCACCCATCACCCCCTGTGCCCCGTGTCCTAACTCACACCCAGTCCCACTCACCCATCACCCCCTGTGCCCCGTGTCCTAACTCACACCCAGTCCCACTCACCCATCACCCCCTGTGCTCACTGCCCCGTGTCCTAACTCACACCCAGTCCCACTCACCCATCACCCCCTGTGCTCACTGACCCCGTGTCCTAACTCACACCCAGTCCCACTCACCCATCACCCCCTGTGCCCCGTGTCCTAACTCACACCCAGTCCCACTCACCCATCACCCCCTGTGCTCACTGCTCCGTGTCCTAACTCACACCCAGTCCCACTCACCCATCACCCCCTGTGCTCACTGACCCGTGTCCTAACTCACACCCAGTCCCACTCACCCATCACCCCCTGTGCTCACTGACCCCGTGTCCTAACTCACACCCAGTCCCACTCACCCATCACTCCCTGTGCCCCGTGTCCGAACTCACACCCAGTCCCACTCACCCATCACCCCCTGTGCTCACTGACCCCGTGTCCTAACTCACACCCAGTCCCACTCACCCATCACCCCCTGTGCTCACTGACCCCGTGTCCTAACTCACACCCAGTCCCACTCACCCATCACCCCCTGTGCTCACTGACCCCGTGTCCTAACTCACACCCAGTCCCACTCACCCATCACCCCCTGTGCTCACTGACCCCGTGTCCTAACTCACACCGAGTCCCACTCACCCATCACCCCCTGTGCCCCGTGTCCTAACTCACACCCAGTCCCACTCACCCATCACCCCCTGTGCTCACTGACCCCATGTCCTAACTCACACCCAGTCCCACTCACCCATCACCCCCTGTGCTCACTGCCCCGTGTCCTAACTCACACCGAGTCCCACTCACCCATCACCCCCTGTGCCCTGTGTCCTAACTCACACCCAGTCCCACTCACCCATCACCCCCTGTGCCCTGTGTCCTAACTCACACCCAGTCCCACTCACCCATCACCCCCTGTGCTCACTGACCCCGTGTCCTAACTCACACCCAGTCCCACTCACCCATCACCCCCTGTGCTCACTGACCTCGTGTCCTAACTCACACCCAGTCCCACTCACCCATCACCCCCTGTGCCCCGTGTCCTAACTCACACCCAGTCCCACTCACCCATCACCCCCTGTGCTCACTGACCCCGTGTCCTAACTCGCACCCAGTCCCACTCACCCATCACCCCCTGTGCTCACTGCCCCCATGTCCTAACTCACACCCAGTCCCACTCACCCATCACCCCCTGTGCTCACTGACCCCGTGTCCTAACTCACACCCAGTCCCACTCACCCATCACCCCCTGTGCTCACTGACCCCGTGTCCTAACTCACACCCAGTCCCACTCACCCATCCCCCCCTGTGCTCACTGACCCCGTGTCCTAACTCACACCCAGTCCCACTCACCCATCACCCCCTGTGCCCCGTGTCCTAACTCACACCCAGTCCCACTCACCCATCACCCCCTGTGCCCCGTGTCCTAACTCACACCGAGTCCCACTCACCCATCACCCCCTGTGCTCACTGCCCCGTGTCCTAACTCACACCCAGTCCCACTCA
Organism: Pristiophorus japonicus; assembly: GCF_044704955.1. NCBI lineage: Eukaryota > Metazoa > Chordata > Chondrichthyes > Pristiophoridae > Pristiophorus > Pristiophorus japonicus. The sequence goes on from NW_027251113.1 coordinate 14,980, forward strand.
CCCATCACCCCCTGTGCTCACTGTCCCCGTGTCCTAACTCACACCCAGTCCCACTCACCCATCACCCCCTGTGCTCACTGACCCCGTGTCCTAACTCACACCCAGTCCCACTCACCCATCACCCCCTGTGCTCACTGACCCCGTGTCCTAACTCACACCCAGACCCACTCACCCATCACCCCCTGTGCTCACTGACCCCGTGTCCTAACTCACACCCACTCCCACTCACCCATCACCCCCCGTGCCCCGTGTCCTAACTCACACCCAGTCCCACTCACCCATCACCCCCTGTGCCCCGTGTCCTAACTCACACCCAGTCCCACTCACCCATCACCCCCTGTGCCCCGTGTCCTAACTCACACCCAGTCCCGCTCACCCATCACCCCCTGTGCTCACTGACCCCGTGTCCTAACTCACACCCAGTCCCGCTCACCCATCACCCCCTGTGCTCACTGCCCCGTGTCCTAACTCACACCCAGTCCCGCTCACCCATCACCCCCTGTGCTCACTGACCCTGTGTCCTAACTCACACCCAGTCCCACTCACCCATCACCCCCCGTGCCCCGTGTCCTAACTCACACCCAGTCCCACTCACCCATCACCCCCTGTGCCCCGTGTCCTAACTCACACCCAGTCCCACTCACCCATCACCCCCTGTGCTCACTGACCCCGTGTCCTAACTCACACCCAGTCCCACTCACCCATCCCCCCCTGTGCTCACTGACCCCGTGTCCTAACTCACACCCAGTCCCACTCACCCATCACCCCCTGTGCCCCGTGTCCTAACTCACACCCAGTCCCACTCACCCATCACCCCCTGTGCCCCGTGTCCTAACTCACACCGAGTCCCACTCACCCATCACCCCCTGTGCTCACTGACCCCGTGTCCTAACTCACACCCAGTCCCACTCACCCATCACTCCCTGTGCCCCGTGTCCTAACTCACACCCAGTCCCACTCACCCATCACCCCCTGTGCTCACTGCCCCGTGTCCTAACTCACACCCACTCCCACTCACCCATCACCCCCCGTGCCCCGTGTCCTAACTCACACCCAGTCCCACTCACCCATCACCCCCTGTGCCCCGTGTCCTAACTCACACCCAGTCCCACTCACCCATCACCCCCTGTGCCCCGTGTCCTAACTCACACCCAGTCCCACTCACCCATCACCCCCTGTGCTCACTGACCCCGTGTCCTAACTCACACCCAGTCCCGCTCACCCATCACCCCCTGTGCTCACTGACCCCGTGTCCTAACTCACACCCAGTCCCACTCACCCATCACTCCCTATGCTCACTGACACCGTGTCCTAACTCACACCCAGTCCCACTCACCCATCACCCCCTGTGCTCACTGACACCGTGTCCTAACTCACACCCAGTCCCACTCACCCATCACCCCCTGTGCCCCGTGTCCTAACTCACACCCACTCCCACTCACCCATCACCCCCCGTGCCCCGTGTCCTAACTCACACCCAGTCCCACTCACCCATCACCCCCTGTGTCCCGTGTCCTAACTCACACCCAGTCCCACTCACCCATCACCCCCTGTGCCCCGTGTCCTAACTCACACCCAGTCCCACTCACCCGTCACCCCCTGTGCCCCGTGTCCTAACTCACACCCAGTCCCACTCACCCATCACCCCCTGAGGATGTCCGCCTGGTCGAGGACGCTCACGTTGGTGCGCCTGTCCTTCCAGCGGCGGGCGGGGGGAAATTTGCGGGATCTCGCGGAGACCGGCAGAGTTGGGTCGTGTCTCCCCTGCTCTCTCCCCCCCCTCCACCCCCCCCCCCCCCCATGCACACCACCCCGCCTCCACCCCTCGCTAACTCTGACCTTTCTTCCCCTTTGTCTCGGAAACGGGCGAAGGCTTCGCCGGCCCCAAGGAAGAGATCCCCACGACGTACGCCGGCCTGGGAGCGCCCGCCCGCCTGTGCCTGGGCCTGGCGCCCACCGTCCCTGAGGGGCGGGTCCAGGCCGGCTGGCTGCGAGGCAACGGGACGCGGCGAGAAAACACGGCGGCCATCCCCGGGAGCCGGCTGGTGTCGGAGCTGGGCTCCGGGCACCTGACGCTGACTCTCTTGCCCGTGCTGCCTTCCGACCGAGGACTGTACACGGGCTACCTCAACGTGTCGGGCCGTCGGATCGAGCGGACCGTGAGACTGGCGCTGGCCCAGGGTGAGCTGATCGAATGGACAACGGGGGCGGGCGGGGGGAGAGCCGGTAGATGTCGTATATTTGCGTTTTCAGAATTCAGAATCCTTCGATAGAATTCAGCAAAAAAAAAAATGACCAAGGGGTTGATTGAAGGGGGAGATAAAAACACAAGAACGTAAGAATTAGGAACAGGAGGAGTAGACCATCTAGCCCCTCGAGCCTGCTCCGCCATTCAATAGGAACATAAGAACATAATAAGTAGGAACAGGAGTAGGCCATCTAGCCCCTCGAGCCTGCTCCGCCATTCAATAGGAACATAAGAACATAATAAGTAGGAACAGGAGTAGACCATCTAGCCCCTCGAGCCTGCTCCGCCATTCAATAGGAACATAAGAACATAATAAGTAGGAACAGGAGTAGGCCATCTAGCCCCTCGAGCCTGCTCCGCCATTCAATAGGAACATAAGAACATAATAAGTAGGAACAGGAGTAGACCATCTAGCCCCTCGAGCCTGCTCCGCCATTCAATAGGAACATAAGAACATAATAAGTAGGAACAGGAGTAGACCATCGAGCCCCTCGAGCCTGCTCCACCATTCAATAGGAACATAAGAACATAATAAGTAGGAACAGGAGTAGACCATCTAGCCCCTCGAGCCTGCTCCACCATTCAATAGGAACATAAGAACATAATAAGTAGGAACAGGAGTAGACCATCGAGCCCCTCGAGCCTGCTCCGCCATTCAATAGGAACATAAGAACATAAGAACACCAGAATTAGGAACAGGGAGTAGACCATCTAGCCCCTCGAGCCTGCTCCACCATTCAACAAGATCACGGCTGATCTGGCCGTGGACTCAGCTCCACTTACCCGCCCGCTCCCCGTAACCCTTAATTCCCTTATTGGTTAAAAATCTATCTATCTGTGACTTGAACACATTCAATGAGCTAGCCTCAACTGCTTCCTTGGGCAGAGAATTCCACAGATTCACAACCCTCTGGGAGAAGAAATTCCTTCTCAACTCGCTTTTAAATTGGCTCCCCCGTATTTTGAGATTGTGCACCCTAGTTCCAGTCTCCCCGACCAGTGGAAACAACCTCTCTGCCTCTATCTTGTCTATCCCTTTCATTATTTTAAGTGTTTCTATCAGATCACCCCTCATCCTTCTGAACTCCAACGATTAAAGACCCAGTCTACTCAATCCATCATCGTAAGGTAACCCCCTCATCTCCGGGATCAGCCGAGTGAATCGTCTCTGTATCCCCTCCAAAGCTAGTATATCCTTCCTTAAGTAAGGTGACCAAAACTGCACGCAGTACTCCAGGTGCGGCCTCACCAATACCCTGTACAGTTGCAGCAGGACCTCCCTGCTTTTGTACTCCATCCCTCTCACAATGAAGGCCAACATCCCATTCGCCTTCCTGATTACCTGCTGCACCTGCAAACTAACTTTTTGGGATTCATGCACAAGGACCCCCAGGTCCCTCTGCACCGCAGCATGTTGTAATTTCTCCCCATTCAAATAATATTCCCTTTTACTGTTTTTTTCCCCAAGGTCGATGACCTCACACTTTCCGACATTGTATTCCATCTGCCAAACCTTAGCCCATTCGCTTAACCTATCTAAATCTCTTTGCAGCCTCTCTGTGTCCTCTACACAACCCGCTTTCCCACTAATCTTTGTGTCATCTGCAAATTTTGTTACACTACACTCTGTCCCCTCTTCCAGGTCATCTATGTATATTGTAAACAGTTGTGGTCCCAGCACCGATCCCTGTGGCACACCACTAACCACCGATTTCCAACCCGAAAAGGACCCATTTATCCCGACTCTCTGCTTCCTGTTCGCCAGCCAATTCTCGATCCGTGCCGACACATTTCCTCTGACTCCGCGTACCTTTATCTTCTGCAGTAACCTTTTGTGTGGCACCTTATCGAATGCCTTTTGGAAATCTAAATACACCACATCCATCGGTACACCTCTATCCACCATGCTCATTATATCCTCAAAGAATTCCAGTAAATTAGTTAAACATGATTTCCCCTTCATGAATCCGTGTGGTGTCTGCTTGATTGCACTATTCCTATCTCGATGTCCCGCTATTTCTTCCTTCATGATAGCTTCAAGCATTTTCCCCCACTGCAGATGTTAAACTAACCGGCCTATAGTTACCTGCCTTTTGTCTGCCCCCCCCTTGTTTAAACAGAGGCCTTACATGAGCTGCTCTCCAATCCGCTGATACCTCCCCAGAGAATGGGCAAAAGCATGGCAGATGCAGCGTAACGTGGATAAATGTGAGGTTGTCCACTTTTGGATGCCGTGTTCTTTCAATGCTGATGTCTTGGCACGCGGGGGATGTGCGGAGAGACCCGGCTGTCCCTTGGACACCAGTCATCGAAAACAAGCAAAGCCCCTGGTCCAGCAGGCAGTCGGGAAGGCAAGCGGTATGTTGGCCTCCATTGCAAGGGGCTTTGAGTACATCAGAGCATCAGAAACAGGAGCAGGAGTTGGGTGGGGGGGGGGGGCCATACGGCCCCCTCGAGGCCCCGCTCCAACATTGAACACCACCGTGGCTGATCCCATCGTGGACACAGCTCCACTTCCCCGCCCGCTTATCCCCTTGTCGGTTCAGGAGCTGTCTATCTCCGCCGTAAATATATTCGATGTCCCGGCTCTCATCGCTCTCCGAGGCAGCGAATCCCACAGATTCACCAGAAACATAGAAACATAGAAACACAGACAATAGGTGCAGGAGTCGGCCATTCAGCCCTTCGAGCCTGCACCGCCATTCAATGAGTTCATGGCTGAACATGCAACTTCAGTACCCCCTTCCTGCTTTCTCGCCATACCCCTTGATCCCCCGAGTAGTAAGGACTTCATCTAACTCCCTTTTTGAATATATTTAGTGAATTGGCCTCAACAACTCTCTGCGGTAGAGAATTCCACAGGTTCACCACTCTCTGGGTGAAGAAGTTTCTCCTCATCTCGGTCCTAAATGGCTTACCCCTTATCCTCAGACTATGTGACCCCCTGGTTCTGGACTTCCCCAACATCGGGAACATTCTTCCTGCATCTAAACCCGTCAGAATTTTAAACGTCTCTATGAGGTCCCCTCTCATTCTTCTGAACTCCAGTGAATACAAGCCCAGTTGATCCAGTCTTTCTTGATAGGTCAGTCCCGCCATCCCGGGAATCAGTCTGGTGAACCTTCGCTGCACTCCCTCAATAGCAAGAATGTCCTTCCTCAGGTTAGGAGACCAAAACTGTACACAATACTCCAGGTGTGGCCTCACCAAGGCCCTGTACAACTGTAGCAACACCTCCCTGCCCCTGTACTCAAATCCCCTCGCTATGAAGGCCAACATGCCATTTGCTTTCTTCACCGCCTGCTGTACCTGCATGGCCAACCTTCAATGACTGATGTCCCATGACACCCAGGTCTCGTTGCACCTCCCCTTTTCCTAATCTGTCACCATTCAGATAATAGTCTGTCTCTCTGTTTTTACCCCCAAAGTGGATAACCTCACATTTATCCACATTATACTTCATCTGCCATGCATTTGCCCACTCACCTAACCTATCCAAGTCACTCTGCAGCCTCATAGCATCCTCCTCGCAGCTCACACTGCCACCCAACTTAGTGTCATCCGCAAATCTGGAGATACTGCATTTAATCCCCTCGTCTAAATCATTAATGTACAGTGTAAACAGCTGGGGCCCCAGCACAGAACCTTGCGGTACCCCACTAGTCACTGCCTGCCATTCTGAAAAGTACCCATTTACTCCTACTCTTTGCTTCCTGTCTGACAACCAGTTCTCAATCCAGGTCAGCACACTACCCCCAATCCCATGTGCTTTATCTCAGTTTGGAATGGGCGGCCCCCTTATTCTAAGACCATGCCCCCTCTAGTTCTAGTCTCCCCCCCATCAGTGGGAACATCCTCTCTGCATCCACCGTGTTGAGCTCCCCCGCCCTCATAATCTGATAGCTCTCCGTCAGATCACCTCTCCTTCTTCTCCCGAGCGAGTGCATTCTCCCTCGGTCTCCACTCGGTCAAAACCTTCCCTCCCCTCGCCCCCTCAGCGTCGCCCGTCCGCGAGGTTTGGAGGGGGACGTCCGGACCGTGTGAATTGCCGGGGCTGCAGGGGGCCATTTCGGGCCCAGGGCGTCCGACCGAGAGCCATCCCCGGCCGAATCTCTCGCCCTCCCGCTGTCCGCCCCACCCCCGCTGTCCGCAACGGTCAGGTTTACAGGGATCAGGGAGCACCGGGAAGCATGACCACGGAGGTCAAGTGTCGGGGTGTGGGGGCAGGGGTGAAAGTTCGAACCGGGGGTCGCGCAGCCTCGCGTTGGCGAGGGTGTCTTTCGGGCCCTGTGGGTTCCAGGCCCTGCCCCAGAATCTCCCCCACCCCCCCCCAGCCTCCCCCGCCCTCAACCACACCACCCGTCCTCCGGGTGGAGACACGTACCCCTCAAATCCCCTCGACACCTCCCTCCCCTACCCCTTCCTCCCCGGCCCCCCAACAACCCCTCCGCAAGTACGTTAAATCTGGGGCCACCCCCCACGGTTCGAACTTTCACCCCTGACCCCACGACCCCCGCCCCGCACCCCGACACTTGACCTCTGTGGTCAGGCTTCCCGGCGCTCCCTGATCCCTGTAAACCTGACCGTTGCGGACAGATTGGGGGGAGGGGGGAGGGGGAAACAGCGGGCCGCTTTCCAGAATTGTCCGGCGATGCCAACGTCAATTGGCACGTCTGGAAAGCGGGAAGAAAAAAAAGGAGACTTGCATTTCGAGAGCGCCTTTCACGGCCCCCAGGCGTCCCAAAGCGCCCGACAGCCAAGGGCGTACTCCGGCAGTGCAGTCGCTGTTGCAACGCGCGGGGGAAACGCGGCAGACAATTTTGCGCACAGCAAGCTCCCGCAAACAACAATGTGGTAATGACCCGGAGAATCCGGGTTGTTGTTCTGTGCGATGGCGATGCCCGGCCCGAACAGTCCCACACTCGACAGTTCCGACGCTCTGCGCTCCTCTCCGGCCTCCCACGTTCCACCCGACGTAAACTCGAGGTGATCCAAGTCTCGGCCGTTCACCCCGTGTCCTCACTCACACCCAGTCCCACTCACCCATCACCCCCTGTGCCCCGTGTCCTAACTCACACCCAGTCCCACTCACCCATCACCCCCTGTGCTCACTGACCCCGTGTCCTAACTCACACCCAGTCCCACTCACCCATCACCCCCTGTGCTCACTGACCCCGTGTCCTAACTCACACACAGTCCCACTCACCCATCACCCCCTGTGCTCACTGACCCCGTGTCCTAACTCACACCCAGTCCCACTCACCCATCACCCACTGTGCTCACTGACCCCGTGTCCTAACTCACACCCAGTCCCACTCACCCATCACCCCCTGTGCTCACTGACCCCGTGTCCTAACTCACACCCAGTCCCACTCACCCATCACCCCCTGTGCCCCGTGTCCTAACTCACACCCAGTCCCACTCACCCATCACCCCCTGTGCCCCGTGTCCTAACTCACACCCAGTCCCACTCACCCATCACCCCCTGTGCTCACTGACCCCGTGTCCTAACTCACACCCAGTCCCACTCACCCATCACCTCCTGTGCTCACTGACCCCGTGTCCTAACTCACACCCAGTCCCACTCACCCATCACCCCCTGTGCTCACTGCCCCGTGTCCTAACTCACACCCAGTCCCACTCACCCATCACCCCCTGTGCTCACTGACCCCGTGTCCTAACTCACACCCAGTCCCACTCACCCATCACCCCCTGTGCCCCGTGTCCTAACTCACACCCAGTCCCACTCACCCATCACCCCCTGTGCCCCGTGTCCTAACTCACACCCAGTCCCACTCACCCATCACCCTCTGTGCCCCGTGTCCTAACTCACACCCAGTCCCAGTCACCCATCACCCCCTGTGCTCACTGACCCCGTGTCCTAACTCACACCCAGTCCCACTCACCCATCACCCCCTGTGCCCCATGTCCTAACTCACACCCAGTCCCACTCACCCATCACCCCCTGTGCTCACTGACCCCGTGTCCTAACTCACACCCAGTCCCACTCACGCATCACCCCCTGTGCCCCGTGTCCTAACTCACACCCAGTCCCACTCACCCATCACCCCCTGTGCCCCGTGTCCTAACTCGCACCCAGTCCCACTCACCCATCACCCCCTGTGCCCCGTGTCCTAACTCACACCCAGTCCCACTCACCCATCACCCCCTGTGCTCACTGACCCCGTGTCCTAACTCACACCCACTCCCACTCACCCATCACCCCCTGTGCCCCGTGTCCTAACTCACACCCAGTCCCACTCACCCATCACCCCCTGTGCTCACTGACCCCGTGTCCTAACTCACACCCAGTCCCACTCACGCATCACCCCCTGTGCCCCGTGTCCTAACTCACACCCAGTCCCACTCACCCATCACCCCCTGTGCCCCGTGTCCTAACTCGCACCCAGTCCCACTCACCCATCACCCCCTGTGCCCCGTGTCCTAACTCACACCCAGTCCCACTCACCCATCACCCCCTGTGCTCACTGACCCCGTGTCCTAACTCACACCCAGTCCCACTCACCCATCACCCCCTGTGCTCACTGACCCCGTGTCCTAACTCACATCCAGTCCCGCTCACCCATCACCCCCTGTGCTCACTGACCCCGTGTCCTAACTCACACCCAGTCCCACTCACCCATCACCCCCTGTGCCCCGTGTCCTAACTCACGCCCAGTCCCACTCACCCATCACCCCCTGTGTCCCGTGTCCTAACTCACACCCAGTCCCACTCACCCATCACCCCCTGTGCTCACTGCCCCGTGTCCTAACTCACACCCAGTCCCACTCACCCATCACCCCCTGTGCCCCGTGTCCTAACTCACACCCAGTCCCACTCACCCATCACCCCCTGTGCTCACTGACCCCGTGTCCTAACTCACACCCAGTCCCACTCACCCATCACCCCCTGTGCTCACTGACCTACATTGGCTCCCAGTTAAGCAACGACTCGATTTCAAAATTCTCCATCCTTGTTTGCAAATCCCTCCATGGCCCCTTGTCCCTCCCTATCTCTCTAATCCCCTCCAGCCCCTACACCCCTCCCTATCTCTGTAACCTCCAGCCCCTACACCCCTTCCTATCTCTGTAACCTCCTCCAACCCCTACACCCCTCTCTATCTCTGCAACCTCCAGCCCCTACACTCCTTCCTATCTCTGTAACCTCCTCCAGCCCCTACACCCCTCCCTATCTCTGTAACCTCCTCCAGCCCCTACACCCCTCCCTATTTCTGTAACCTCCTCCAGCCCCTACACCCCTCCCTATCTCTCTAACCTCCAGCCCCGACACCCCTCCCTATCTCTGTAACCCCCTCCAGCCCCTGCACCCCTCCCTATCTCTGTAACCCCCTCCAGCCCCTACACCCCTCCCTATCTCTGTAACCCCCTCCAGCCCCTACACCCCTCCCTATCTCTGTAACCCCCTCCAGCCCCTACACCCCTCCCTATCTCTGTAACCCCCTCCAGCCCCTACACCCCTCCCTATCTCTGTAACCCCCTCCAGCCCCTACACCCCTCCCTATGTCTGTAACCCCCTCCAGCCCCTACACCCCTCCCTATCTCTGTAACCCTCTCCAGCCCCTACACCCCTCCCTATCTCTGTAACCCCCTCCAGCCCCTACACCCCTCCCTATCTCTGTAACCCTCTCCAGCCCCTACACCCCTCCCTATCTCTGTAACCCCCTCCAGCCCCTACACCCCTCCCTATCTCTCTAACCTCCAGCCCCTACACCCCTCCCTATCTCTGTAACCCCCTCCAGCCCCTACACCCCTCCCTATCTCTGTAACCCCCTCCAGGCCCTACACCCCTCCCTATCTCTCTAATCTCCAGCCCCTACACCCCTCCCTATCTCTGTAACCCCCTCCAGCCCCTACACCCCTCCCTATCTCTGTAACCCCCTCCAGCCCCTACTCCCCTCCCGATCTCTGTAACCCCCTCCAACCCCACAACCCCCCGAGATCTCTGCGCCCCTCTAATTCTGCCCTCCTGACCATCCCTGATTATAATCGCTCCACCATCGCTGGCCGTGCCTTCTGTTGCCTGGGCCCCAAGCTCTGGAACTCCCTCCCTAAACCTCTCCGCCTCTCGAACCTCTCTCTCCTCCTCCTTCGAGACGCTCCTTAAAACCCACCTCTCTGACCCAGCTTTTGGTCACCTGCCCTAATTTCTACTTCTGCAGCTCGGGGTCAAATCTATTAATTTCATAATTCTCTGTGAATGTTTGCCTATGATAAAGAAGCTATTTCAATACAAACTGTTGTTCAGTAAGCACGGGCTCAGTTAAATTAGAGTTTAATTGTTGTTAAGTAAAGACGGGCGCGGGTCAATCAGAGTTCAATTGCTGTTAAGTAAACATGGGCTCAGGTGAATTAGAGTTGAATTGCTGTCTAGTAAACATGGACGCAGGTCAATCTGAGTTCAATTGTTGTTGAGTAAACATGGGCTCAGGTGAATTAGAGTTTAATCGTTGTTAAGTAAACACAGGCACAGGTCAATCAGAGTTTTGTTGCTCTCAAGTAAACATGGACGCAGGCCAATCAGAGTTTAATTGTTGTGAAGTAAACATGGGCTCAGGTGAATTACAGTTTAATTGTTGTTAAGTAAACATGGGCTCAGGTGAATTAGAGTTGAATTGTTGTTAAGGAAACATGGGCTCAGGTGAATTAGAGCTTAATTGCAGTTAAGTAAACATGGACGCAGGTCAATCTGAGTTTAATTGTTGTGAAGTAAACATGGGCTCAGGTGAATGAGAGTTGAATTGCTGTCAAGTAAACAAGGGCGCAGGTCAATCTGAGTTTAATTGTTGTGAAGTAAACATGGTCTCAGGTGAATTAGAGTTTAATCGTTGTTAAGTAAACACAGGCACAGGTCAATCAGAGTTTAATTGTTGTTAAGTAAACATGGGCTCAGGTGAATTACAGTTTAATTGTTGTTAAGTAAACATGGGCTCAGGTGAATGAGAGTTGAATTGCTGTCAAGTGAACATGGACACAGGTCAATCTGACTTTAATTGTTGTGAAGTAAACATGGCCTCTGTGAATTAGAGTTTAATCGTTGTTTAGTAAACACAGGCACAGGTCAATCAGAGTTTAATTGTTGTTAAGTAAACATGGGCTCAGGTGAATTACAGTTTAATTGTGAAGTAAACATGGGCTCAGGTGAATGAGTTGAATTGCTGTTAAGTAAACATGGACGCAGGTCAATCTGAGTTTAATTGTTGTGAAGTAAACATGGGCTCAGGTGAATGAGAGTTGAATTGCTGTCAAGTAAACAAGGGCGCAGGTCAATCTAAGTTTAATTGTTGTGAAGTAAACATGGTCTCAGGTGAATTAGAGTTTAATTGTGAAGTAAACATGGGCTCAGGTGAATGAGTTGAATTGCTGTTAAGTAAACATGGACGCAGGTCAATCTGAGTTTAATTGTTGTGAAGTAAACATGGGCTCAGGTGAATGAGAGTTGAATTGCTGTCAAGTAAACAAGGGCGCAGGTCAATCTAAGTTTAATTGTTGTGAAGTAAACATGGTCTCAGGTGAATTAGAGTTTAATCGTTGTTAAGTAAACACAGGCACAGGTCAATCAGAGTTTAATTGTTGTTAAGTAAACATGGGCTCAGGTGAATTACAGTTTAATTGTGAAGTAAACATGGGCTCAGGTGAATGAGTTGAATTGCTGTTAAGTAAACATGGGCTCAGGTCAATCAGAGTTTAATTGTTGTGAAGCAAACATGGGCTCAGGTGAATTACAGTTTAATTGTGAAGTAAACATGGGCTCAGGTGAATGAGAGTTGAATTGCTGTTAAGTAAACATGGGCGCAGGTCAATCAGAGTTTAATTGTTGTGAAGTAAACATGGGCTCAGGTGAATGGGAGCTTAATTGCAGTTGAGTAAACAAGGGCGCAAGTCAATCAGAGTTCGATGGCTCTTAAGTAAGCACGGGCTGAGAGCAATTAGAGTTGAATTGACGCGCGGAACGGGAAGCTATTTCGGCGACGCCTCATTGATCGCCCCGCTCTCCTTCTGTGCCCCCCCCCCCCAGTCGTGGCCAGCCGGCCGGGACCGGTTTCGGTGGGATCGGCGCTCCGGCTGGAAGTCAACACCAGCTACCCAGAGGGGGTGGAGACGGTGGAGTGCCGGCGCGAGAATGGCAGCGCTGGCGACGAGGAGGGCTGGACGCGGGAGGCGGACGGGAGCCTCTACATCGCCCGCGTCACGGCCTCGCAGGCCGGCAACTGGACCTGCAACCTGTACCGCCACGGCGGGCTTGTCGGCTCGGTGGGCTACCTCCTGGACGTGTCCGGTAAGTTTCAACGGGCGATCGAATCAGGTCGCGGTGAGGGGGTAAGGGGAGGGGGGTGGTGTGGGCTAAGGGAATACCTGCCCCCTGGGAGTGTTTGATGGGACAGTGTAGAGGGAGCTTTACTCTGTATCTAACCCCCTGTACCTGCCCTGGGAGTGTTTGATGGGACAGTGTAGAGGGAGCTTTACTCTGTATCTAACCCCCTGTACCTGCTCTGGGAGTGTTTGATGGGGACAGTGTAGAGGGAGCTTTACTCTGTATCTAACCCCCTGTACCTGCCCTGGGAGTGTTTGATGGGACAGTGTAGAGGGAGCTTTACTCTGTATCTAACCCCATGTACCTGCTCTGGGAGTGTTTGATGGGACAGTGTAGAGGGAGCTTTACTCTGTATCTAACCCCCTGTACCTGCCCTGGGAGTGTTTGATGGGACAGTGCAGAGGGAGCTTTACTCAGTATCTAACCCCCTGTACCTGCCCTGGGAGTGTTTGATGGGACAGTGTAGAGGGAGCTTTACTCTGTATCTAACCCCCTGTACCTGCCCTGGGAGTGTTTGATGGGACAGTGTAGAGGGAGCTTTACTCTGTATCTAACCCCCTGTACCTGCCCTGGGAGTGTGTGATGGGACAGTGTAGAGGGAGCTTTACTCTGTATCTAACCCCCTGTACCTGCCCTGGGAGTGTTTGATGGGGACAGTGTAGAGGGAGCTTTACTCTGTATCTAACCCCCTGTACCTGCCCTGGGAGTGTTTGATGGGGACAGTGTAGAGGGAGCTTTACTCTGTATCTAACCCCCTGTACCTGCCCTGGGAGTGTTTGATGGGACAGTGTAGAGGGAGCTTTACTCTGTATCTAACCCCCCCGTACCTGCCCTGGGAGTGTTTGATGGGACAGTGTAGAGGGAGCTTTACTCTGTATCTAACCCCCTGTACCTGCCCTGGGAGTGTTTGATGGGGACAGTGTAGAGGGAGCTTTACTCTGTATCTAACCCCCTGGACCTGCCCTGGGAGTGTTTGCCCAGAATTGACGCAGAAAGTGAAAGTAGACTAGCTGTGCCTCGAAGCGATCTCGAGGGGGCCTTCGAAACGCATTGCAGCTGTTTGGAAACCAGTAAAACTGGGTCACGAACTGCATCTTGGCAACTGATCGCGGTTTTAGCGCTGGGCGTCGCAGGGTGTTAGTGTAAGCTGCACCCTCGGCCAGCTGTTTGCTGTTATGAGTTGCTTCCTCTTGGGCGAATCTCCTTCGCAGTCCCGCGGGGTCAAGGGTAACTTGCCCCCCTCACTAACACTCAACAAGCTCGAAAGCACCCGGGACATAGAGACATAGAAACAGAGACAATAGGTGCAGGAGTAGGCCATTGGGCCCTTCGAGCCTGCACCGCCATTCAATGAGTTCATGGCTGAACATTCAACTTCAGTACCTCCTTCCTGCTTTCTCTCCAATACCCCTTGATCCCCCCCGAGTAGTAAGGACCACATCTAACTCCCTTTTTGAATATATTTAGTGAACTGGCCCCAACAACTCTCTGCGGTAGAGAATTCCACAGGTTCACCACTCTCTGAGTGAAGAAGTTTCTCCTCATCTCGGTCCTAAATGGCTTACCCCCTTATCCTTAGACTGTGTGACCCCCCTGGTTCTGGACTTCCCCAACATTCGGGACCATTCGAACCTGTCCCGTCCCGTCAGAATCTTAAACCTTTCTATGAGGACCCCCCCTCTCATTCTTCTGAAACTCCCAGTGAATACAAGCCCAGTCGATCCAGTCTTTCTTGATAGGTCAGTCCCGCCATCCCGGGAATCGGTCTGGTGAACCTTCGCTGCACTCCCTCAATAGCAAGAACGTCCTTCCTCAGGTTAGGAGACCCAAAACTGTACACAATATTCCAGGTGTGGCCTCACCAAGGCCCTGTACAACTGTAGCAACACCTCCCTGGCCCCTGTACTCAAATCCCCTCGCTATGGAGGCCCAACATAACCATTTGCCTTCTTCACCGCCTGCTGTACCTGCATGGCCAACCTTCAATGACCGACGTACCCTGACCACCGTGGTCTGGTTGCACCTCCCCCTTTTACCGAGCCGGGGACAGCCGCCCGCTCGATGGGCAGACAACCCAACCACCTTCACCGTCCACTCCCTCCGCCGCCGGTGTGCCGTGGCAGCAGTGTTCACCGTCCACAAGGTGTCCTGCGGCAGCCCCTTGCCAAACCCGGGACCCCCCTGCCGCCGGGCAGGGCAAGGGCAGAAGGTCCCGCGGGGAACATCGCTCACCTCCACGTTCCCCTCCGAGTCACGCACCCGAGCCCCTTGACCGCGGAACATATCGGCTCTTCCTGCTCCATCGCTGGCTCACAGTCCCGGGTATCATCGCCGTATACATTCACGGTTTCCACGAAGGAACTGAGCGTAATATCTCCCGAGTTTGCGGATGACACTAAGCTGGGTGGCGGTGTGAGCCGCGAGGAGGACGCTATTGGGCTGCAGGGTGACTTGGACAGGTTAGGTGAGCGGGGCAAATGCGTGGCAGATGTCAGTATAATGTGGATAAATGTGAGGTTATCCACTTTGGGGGCAAGAACCCGAAGGCAGAATATTATCTGAATGGCGACAGATTAGGAAAAGGGGGAGGTGCAACCAGACCTGGGTGTCATGGTACATCAGTCATTGGAGGTTGGCCATGCAGGTACAGCAGGCGGTGAAGAAGGCCAATGGCATGTTGGCCTTCGTAGCGAGGGGATTTGAGTACAGGGGCCAGGGAGGTGTTGCTACAGTTGTACAGGGCCTTGGTGAGGCCACACCTGGAGTATTGTGTTCAGTTTTGGTCTCCTAACCTGAGGAAGGACATTCTTGCTATTGAGGGAGTGCAGCGAAGGTTCACCAGACTGATTCCCGGGGATGGCGGGACTGACCTATCAAGAAAGACTGGATCAACTGGGCTTGTATTCACTGGAGTTCAGAAGGATGAGAGGGGGATCTCATAGAAACATCTAAAATTCTGACGGGACTGACATATGAGGAAAGAATGGATCAACTGGGCCTGTATTCACTGGAGTTCAGAAGGATGAGAGGGGGATCTCATAGAAACATCTAAAATTCTGACGGGACTGACCTATCAAGAAAGACTGGATCAACTGGGCTTGTATTCACTGGAGTTCAGAAGAATGAGAGGGGACCTCATAGAAACATCTAAAATTCTGACGGGACGGGACAGGTTAGATGCGGGAAGAATGTTCCCGATGTTGGGGAAGTCCAGAACCAGGGGGTCACACAGTCTAAGGATAAGGGGATAAGCCATTTAGGACCGAGATGAGGAGAGAATTCTTCACCCAGAGAGTGGTGAACCTGTGGAATTCTCTACCGCAGAGAGTTGTTGAGGCCAATTCACTAAATATATTCAAAAAGGGAGTTAGATGAAGTCCTTACTACTCGGGGGGGATCAAGGGGTATGGCGAGAAAGCAGGAAGGGGGTACAGAAGTTACATGTTCAGCCATGGACTCATTGAATGGCGGTGCAGGCTCGAAGGGCCGATTGGCCTGCTCCTGCACCTATTGTCTCTGTTTCTAACTCGCTCCCTAACTGCACCTTGACCACACGGACTGCAGCGGTTCAAGAAGGTGGCTCACTACGACCATCTCAAGGGGCCAAATCGGGATGGGCAATTTCCATCTCCCTCACATCGTTATCTCCCTTCCCCTTCAATGAATGTGGTCTAACACAGGGATATGGAGATCAGGACTGTGTGCACGGTGCTCCCAGTGTGGTCTAACTCGGGTGTATGGAGACCAGAACGGAGCATGGTGCTCCCAGTGTGGTCTAACTCGGGTATATGGAGACCAGAACGGAGCATGGTGCTCCCAGTGTGGTCTAACTCGGGTATATGGAGACCAGAACTGTGCACGGTGCTCCCAGTGTGGTCTAACCCAGGTATATGGAGACCAGAACGGAGCACGGTGCTCCCAGTGTGGTCTAACCCAGGTATATGGAGACCAGAACTGTGCACGGTGCTCCAAGTGTGGTCTCACCCCAGGTATATGGAGACCAGAACGGAGCACGGTGCTCCCAGTGTGGTCTAACTCGGGTATATGGAGACCAGAACTGTGCACTGTGCTCCCAGTGTGGTCTCACCCAGGTATATGGAGACCAGAACTGTACACGGTGCTCCCAGTGTGGTCTAACCCAGGTATATGGAGACCAGAACTGTGCACGGTGCTCCCAGTGTGGTCTAACCCAGGTATATGGAGACCAGAACTGTGCACGGTGCTCCCAGTGTGGTCTCACCCAGGTATATGGAGACCAGAACGGAGCATGGTGCTCCCAGTGTGGTCTCACCCCCAGGGATATGGAGATCAAGACTTGCAAGGAACTGGGGAACAGGGCTGGAGGTTTTTCTGAGGCCTGCTCTAAAATGGCCGCCTTTTGCATCCCTTGCAGCGCTGGACTACAGTGTGGGCGACCCGAACCTCTCCTCCAACCGGATCACGCTGCTCGCTGTGTTCACCCTCCTGCTCCTCCTCATTGTTTTCACCATCTTCTTCATCCAGAGGACGCTAAGGGTGAGTCAGGGTCCCATCAACGTATCGCGAGGTGGGCGTGGGTCTGGGCGTGGGGTGGGGTTGCGGGAGAGGTTGGGGAGGGTAGGGGAGAGGATCGGAGGAGAGGGGAGGGGAGGAGGGGAGTGGAGGGCAGAGTAGGGAGAGAGAAGGGGAGGAGGGGAGGGAGGAGAGAGGGGGGGGGGGGAGGGGATTGGAG